>NC_057799.1:486162279-486346038 GCF_018294505.1 Triticum aestivum | reverse complement strand
CGGCCTCGGAAGGCGTGGAGGAGCGGCAAGGCGAGGCGGCGCGAGGAGTCCGAGGCGGGGACGGCGGCCATGGCGGCGCGGCGGCGTGCGGCGGGCGGAGTCCCGCCCGGGAGGTCGGGGGCGCGCGGGCGTCGGGCTGGGCCGGCCCAGTCGGCGGAAAGGATTTTTTTTAAACAGAGAGAAAAAGAAAAGAAACCAAATATAAAATAAAATATTATATAAGCATATAATATATCGAAATTTTCAGAAAAATATTTCCTACAAGATGAACATTTTTCTAAAGGCAAATAAAATCCACATAAATTTAGATAAATCAAACGGTGCTACTGCCTTAATAAAATCCAATAAAAATAATTTTAAAAATACCAAAATGATTTCAAATTTATTTCTCTCCAATTTTCTGATGTAGGGAATCATGTTACCCTATTTTTCTGTATATTTTTTATTTTGGAGAAAAATAATTTGAATAAGACTCAAATAACTCCAATATTGAAAATAATTTTAAATGGGACTTTGAATTTAATCCTTTGAAACTCCCAACTCATATTTCATATGCTTTGAAGAAGTCATTTTATCTTCTCTCGTGAAAATCATTGAGTTGCTTGAAGTTTCTGAATTGGAAATATTTTCAAATGATATTCAAATATTTTCAACACCCCTTTTCATTTAAATAAATGGAAGAAGTCATGTCATCTTCTCTCCAGGGTTTTGTGATGAAAAGAATTTGAATTCATGGAGATCATAAAAGCAAAATGAAAGTTTGGGAAAGTCCTTTTATTCCCTCTCATTTAACTTTCAAAAGATTTCAAATTTCACTCACTTTCAGTCAATCAATCACACAACAATCCAACAAACAATCAAATCTATCTATTTATTATAACGTTCCAAAATTTAGAATTTTGGGATGTTACAGTAATGGTGTGTCCGAACGTCGTAATCGTACTTTACTAGATATGGTGCGATCTATGATGTCTCTTACTGATTTACCACTATCATTTTGGGGTTATGCTTTAGAGACGGCTGCATTCACGTTAAATAGGGCACCATCTAAATCCGTTGAGACAACACCTTATGAACTGTGGTTTGGCAAGAAACCAAAGTTGTCATTTCTTAAAGTTTGGGGCTACGATGCTTATGTGAAAAAGCTTCAACCTGATAAGCTCGAACCCAAATCGGAGAAATGTGTCTTCATAGGGTACCCAAAGGAGACTGTTGGGTACACCTTCTATCACAGATCCGAAGGCAAGACATTCGTTGCTAAGAATGGATCCTTTCTAGAGAAGGAGTTTCTCTCGAAAGAAGTGAGTGGGAGGAAAGTAGAACTTGATGAGGTAACTGTACCTGCTCCCTTATTGGAAAGTAGTTCATCACAGAAATCTGTTCCTGTGACTCCTACACCAATTAGTGAGGAAGCTAATGATGATGATCATGTAACTTCAGATCAAGTTACTACCGAACCTCGTAGGTCAACCAGAGTAAGATCTGCACCAGAGTGGTACGGTAATCCTATTCTGGAGGTCATGTTACTTGACCATGACGGACCTACGAACTATGAGGAAGCGATGATGAGCCCAGATTCCGCAAAATGGCTTGAGGCCATGAAATCTGAGATGGGATCCATGTATGAGAACAAAGTGTGGACTTTGGTTGACTTGCCCGATGATCAGCAAGCCATCGAGAATAAATGGATCTTCAAGAAGAAGACTGACGCTGACGGTAATGTTACTGTCTACAAATCTCGACTTGTTGCGAAAGGTTTTCGACAAGTTCAAGGAGTTGACTACGATGAGACTTTCTCACCCGTAGCGATGCTTAAGTCCGTCCGAATCATATTAGCAATTGCCGCATTTTATGATTATAAAATTTGGCAAATGGATGTAAAAACTGCGTTCCTGAATGGATTTCTAGAAGAAGAGTTCTATATGATGCAACCTGAAGGTTTTATCGATCCAAAGGATGCTAACAAAGTGTGCAAGCTCCAGCGATCCATCTATGGACTGGTGCAAGCATCTCGGAGTTCGAATAAACGTTTTGATAGTGTGATCAAAGCATATGGTTTTATACAGACTTTTGGAGAAGCCTGTATTTACAAGAAAGTGAGTGGGAGCTCTGTAGCATTTCTAATATTTATATGTGGATGACATATTGTTGATTGGAAATGATATAGAATTTCTGGATAGCATAAAAGAATACTTGAATAAGAGTTTTTCAATGAAAGACCTCGGTGAATCTGCCTATATATTGGGCATCAAGATCTATAGAGATAGATCAAGACGCCTAATTGGACTTCACAAAGCACATACCTTGATAAAGTTTTGAAGAAGTTCAAAATGGATCAAGCAAAGAAATGGTTCTTGCCTGTGTTACAAGGTGTGAAGTTGAGTCAGACTCAATGCCCGACCACTGCAGAAGATAGAGAGAAAATGAAATATGTTCCCTATGCTTCAGCCATAGGCTCTCTCATGTATGCAATGCTGCGTACCAGACCTGATGTGTGCCTTGCTATTAGTTTAGCAGGGAGGTACCAAAGTAATCCAGGAGTGGATCACTGGACAACGGTCAAGAACATCCTGAAATACCTGAAAAGGACTAAGGATATGTTTCTCGTTTATGGAGGTGACAAAGAGCTCGTCGTAAATGGTTACGTGGATGCAAGTTTTGACACTGATCCGGATGACTCTAAGTCACAAACCGGATACGTATTTATATTGAACGATGGAGCTATCAGTTGGTGCAGTTCTAAGCAAAGCGTCGTGGCGGGATCTACGTGTGAAGCGGAGTACATAGCTGCTTCGGAAGCAGCAAATGAAGGAGTCTGGATGAAGGAGTTCATATCCGATCTAGGTGTCATACCTAGTGCATCGGGTCCAATGAAAATCTTTTGTGACAATACTGGTGCAATTGCCTTGGCAAAGGAATCTAGATTTCACAAGAGAACCAAGCACATCAAGAGACGCTTCAATTCCATCCGCGACCAAGTCAAGGAGGGAGACATAGAGATTTGCAAGATATATACGGATCTGAATGTTGCAGACCCGTTGACTAAGCCTCTCTCACGAGCAAAATGTGATCAACACCAAGATTCCATGGGTGTTAGAATCATTACTTTATAATCTAGATTATTGACTCTAGTGCAAGTGGGAGACTGAATGAAATATGCCCTAGAGGCAATAATAAAGTTGTTATTTATATTTCCTTATATCATGATAAATGTTTATTATTCATGCTAGAATTGTATTAACCGGAAACTTAGTACATGTGTGAATACATAGACAAACTAAGTGTCACTAGTATGCCTCTACTTGACTAGCTTGTTGAATCAAAGATGGTTAAGTTTCCTGGCCATAGACATGAGTTGTCATTTGATTAACGGGATCACATCATTAGAGAATGATGTGATTGACTTGACCCATTCCGTTAGCTTAGCATACGATCGTTTAGTATATTGTTATTGATTTCTTCATGACTTATACATGTTCCTATGACTATGAGATTACGCAACTCCCGAATACTGGAAGAACACTTTGTGTGCTACCAAACGTCACAACGTAACTGGGTGATTATAAAGGTGCTCTACAAGTGTCTCCGATGATACTTGTGAGTTGGCATAGATCAAGATTAGGATTTGTCACTCCGATTGTCGGAGAGGTATCTCTGGGCCCTCTCGGTAATGCACATCACTATAAGCCTTGCAAGCAATGCAACTAATGAGTTAGTTGCGGGATGATGTATTACGGAACGAGTAAAGAGACTTGTCGGTAACGAGATTGAACTAGGTATTGAGATTCCGACGATCGAATCTCGGGCAAGTAACATACCGATGACAAAGGGAACAACGTATGTTGTTATACGGTTTGACCGATAAAAATCTTCGTAGAATATGTAGGAGCCAATATGAGCATCCAAGTTCCGCTATTGGTTATTGATCGGAAACAAGTCTCGGTTATGTCTACATAGTTCTCGAACCCGTAGGGTCCGCACGCTTAACGTTCGGTGACGATCGGTATTATGAGTTTATGTGTCGAAGGTAGTTCGGAATCCCGGATGTGATCACAGACATGACGAGGAGTCTCAAAATGGTCGAGACGTAAAGATTGATATATTGGACAACTATATTCGGACACCGGAAGTGTTCCGGGTGGTTTCGAAGAAAACCGGAGTGCCGGAGGGGTTACCGAAACCCCCCGGAAAAGTATTGGGCCTTAGTGGGCCTGAGGGGAGAGAGAGGGCAGCAGCCCAGGAGGTGGCGCCCCCCTCCCATGAGGAGTCCTAATTGGACTAGGGGAGGGGGGCGGCCCTCTTTCCCTCTCCCTCTCCCTCTCTTTCCTTCCCCCTTTCCTCTTCCTAGTTGGACTAGGAAAGGGGAGTCCTACTCCTACTAGGAGGAGGACTCCCCCCTCCTTGGCGCGCCCCAAGGGCCGGCCAGCCTCCCCCTTGCTCCTTTATATACGGGGCCAGGGGGGCACCCTAGGACACACAAGTTGATTGTTCCAAGCCGTGTGCGGTGCCCCCCTCCACCGTAATCCATCTCGATCATATCGTAGCGGTGCTTAGGCGAAGCCCTGCATCGGTAGCAACATCATCACCGTCATCACGCCGTCGTGATGTCGGAACTCTCCCGTGAAGCTCTGCTGGATCGGAGTTCGTGGGACGTCATCGAGCTGAACGTGTGCTGAACTCGGAGGTGCCTAGCGTTCGGTACTTGGATCGGTCGGATCGTGAAGACGTACGACTACATCAACCGCGTTCTCATAACGCTTCCACTTACGGTCTACGAGGGTACGTGGACGACACTCTTCCCTCTCGTTGCTATGCATCACCATGATCTTGCGCGTGCGTAGGAATATTTTTGAAATTACTAAACACTGCATGTTGACCGGGACATACCTGCGTCCTCACGCCACAACCCCTGTCCGTACATGCTACCCCAGCAGCCTCCTCATCGTACCTACAGCCCATCGAATTGCTTATGAAGTCACTGTTCCAAATTGTTTGCAAAACGATGCTGAATTGGAATTATATGAATGCCCTCTTTTTCTGCGGTTTGTTCTTGCAATCATGAGCCAGAGGTTGGAAACATCCTAGGTTGGGTCACCTCTGCGCCGTCGACGCCACCTGCAACCTATTTCAATCCCCTCTGTACACGGTTCTCCCCGATTCCTCCATTCCAATCTCCCTGCACCATGTTGTTCGTTAGATTACTACCATGCATTTGACCTGTTGATCATTTTCGCCCTGCTTTCCTTCAGTATATTTAGAGAGTCAATGTTCGTATCATGAATCACGTCTTTGTGTTGATATTTTTTCCCTAGCTCATCACTAGGTAGTCATGGATTCTTATATTGCTCTTTTTTATTTTGACTGGGTGTATATAGTAAAAAAAAAAATGAGACCAACCCAAGGGCTAACCCTCGTTGGCTTTTTCTATAGAAGAAACTCCGCGAGCACCGTGCGTCCGAGTCGGGCTCGGACTCGGGTGGGCTGGCAGCTACCCCAGCTGCCCAGCCAACGAGTCAACACCCCGTCCTCTGGGTGTATATAGTACAAACAGACATGCATACACACTAGGTTCAGACTAATGTGTAAACTGAAACAGGGAATTAATCGTTGTGCCATGTTCCAAACTAAAAATAGAGAAAAGTGGACAAATGATTGGTTAGCAAATATACACAGCCGCAGGCAAATCTATTTTTGGTTGCTGACTGCACAATCTGAACTATATAACTCTGAAAATATATTATACTCTTTCTCTTGGGAGTTTAGAGCTGTTGTAGCGTTGCTATATGAATAGATGTCCAGCTCACTTGATTGTGTAATATAGATGTGTAGGTGAGACCTCAAACTTGACCATAATATCAGGTTTAGAGATGCAGATGCACATGGCCAATGATCTCAAACGTGTATGTGCTGTTGCAGCATATATGCAGTTCTGATCACTGACTGACAAATTCGTTGAAATACAAAATCAGTATGTACATTCAGAAAAACCATGTTACTAGCTTTATCACTGTGGCATATCTGCAGTTCTGGTCATTGACTAACAAACTATATAGGCCACGGTATACAAAACTACAAATATATTATGATGTGGGGCAACATGTATAGACATCATCTGCACTTTTTCGCAAGTTTCCACTTTGATTCGTTTGTTCACCCTTTTATCTTACCTTAGTGTAGATTGCCATCTCTGCAGAATGTGAAGTTAGTTGTGTAGTTTCTTACTTAAATTTGGTTCATGACCTTTCACACAAAATTCATGAAAAAATCCTGCAGCAACGCGCGGGGCATCAACTAGTATATCATAAAAACTGCCACCGATAGACCAAAAAAGCAATCTCCATTCTTCATTGTCTCTATCACCTCGATATTGTCGGAGTTCACCTCTATGTGATTACACCATACCGTAGTTGCCGAATTGAGACCAAACTGTAAGGCCAGTGCCTCGGCGATAAACACGTCTGCGCATCAATCGGTTTCTCTTTTTACTGCCGCGACGAATCTGCCATTCGAGCTTCTGATGACGGTTCGTAAAAACGTATGAATGCACCAAATTTCCCCTTAGACCATCTGCTTAAGGTGTGCCGCAATCATCACGCGGCATACAACATGTGCCAATAGAGAGAGGCACCACTCTTTAAGGCCCCCATCAAATTGCCCAGACAACCGACCATAACTGCGCCTCAGAGAGACCTTTACGCATCCGATGCGGCCCCATATATGGTATGTACTTATTTCTTATCGAAGGAATCCGGTTCCATCTTTCTTACCCTACACACATTACTTAATACACCCGTGTATCTGCAAAAGGCAATACACAACAAATATGACCCCATCTGCTGCAGAGTGCAAGCTCATCTCTCCCCTATAATCTCTTGCTAATACACAAGGTAAGTATTAACTGCCTGCCTTTCCTGCCTTGGCTGGTATGAGTAAAAGCTCTCGATATTCCAGATGTCAAAATATTTGATGATCCCTCTGGCACAGGTGCTCTCATGCAGCAAAGAAGAATCAACTTAAATCGCGGTGTACGCGCTGCCGTTAACACTTTCCTAGTTAAAATTTTAGCCAATCTTTCCTAATTAATTAATCATTATCATTTGCCAAACTTTGCTGCAAGCCTGCGAATATATATATCCCTCCGCCCCCCTAGCTGCGCTTTCCGAAGCACCGAACCAAACAAAGGCAGGCACTCGATTTCCAAGCGTGGGAGCGGCCGTATTTGTTTAAGGTTGGTGCCGGGCGAGGCCGATGGAGGCGGAGAAGAAGGCGGCCATGGAGGAGGCGAAGGCGGAGGTGGCCGCTGATGTGAGCCTGAAGGATCTGTCCAGGAGGCTGGACAACTTCGCCAAGGAGAGGGACTGGGAGAAGCACCACAGCCCAAGGAACCTTCTGCTTGCCATGGTTTGCATCCTCTTTCTTCCTCTCTTTCCTTCTCCTTCGTTTCTTTCTGTATGGTGCTGATCTTCTCTTTTGTCGGGTGTTGATCTTTCTGTGTTTCGTCAACACGTAGTCCATCGGAAATCTTAGGATTATTCTATTAATTTCCCTTCCGTTTTGTGCAAAGTAAGTTTCGATTTCTTACTTGTGGTATCAATATCATAGGCTACTCTGTTTTTATCGAAATGGAAACCGATGCACGGCAGGGGCGTTTTAGCTTTTTTTTAGGGCGTGCCACTTCCAGATTATAGTTCCTCTAGAATTTGGTTTGTAGATCCAATGTTGAGCCCAAAGTAAATACAGTAACTATGGGGATTTTTTACACCTAGGAGAATTATTTGTTTATTTTTTACATTAGATCCAATGTTGTATTTATGGCTCTCTGGATCCTTAATACTAGTGGAATTCCAGAAGGTATGTATTATAATGCGTTCGGTCTTTGACTACTGTAGAAGCATATTTAGCTGGAATTGCAAGTCTCAGGGTGCATTGTATCCGCTAGTTAGTAGTCAGAATCTTTTCATTTACTTATTCTAAAATATTGACAAGGCAGCATCGATATTTGAAACGACACATGCACATGATCTAGCAATGTCTTCGTCAGTTTAAAGTATTGAGCTGCTTCTAGGTTTGTGCTAGTAAACAACTAAAGGTAGTAACGCTTCATTCTGAAGCCATCACAGGTCATTCTTGACCAATCCCTTTTTTTGTGTATGTTGTGGTGCGCTCCCTTTTGACCAACCATTCAATGGGATCACTTTGCACCTGATATTTGCTAATTGTCGCAGCTAAATATTCTTTGCGAGTAATTCATTGTTTGTGGACGGCGAACATGTAGCTTTGGACTGGTCACAGTTCACCTCAGATTCTCATCTACCTCGGACATGTACCACATGATCATCAGATATTTTTTGAACTCGTGGGTCGTGGCCAAGGGTGCAGCTTTCATGCTTAGCATCTTGGATGCCGCGTGGTGCAACGTACGTTGACCCCTGGAACGAATTTCATACGTCAACCGTCAAAACGACGCAAAATTCCGGAGTCCGACGTGTTCATACCGGTACAATTCAGACTAGCGAATGTCCCTGTCTAACTTCTCACTGAATTTTCTGAAGCAGGAATGTGATTCAGTGCCAAACTTTTCTATTCCGTAAAAGCACGCACTCCTGTTCCTGTCTGAAGGCGAAGGGAAATCCGGTCTTGCAGAACTAATTCTGCACTATACTTTGCAGTTCATCTCTCAGAAATGAGATGCTTAGGTCGATCCATGACTTAACAGCATCGGCAGATGTTGTTCACGTGCCGTTCTGTCACCGTTTTCGGTCTGTTCGGGATGTGCTCGAGCACCACTAGACATTTTGCACGGCGCTGTAGGATCAGGCTTGGACCGGATCAGTTTTTTTTCTTTCTATTTTCATCACGTAGTGCGATACGATAGAGCTTGCTTGATCTGTTACTTTCTATACTTGTTCTTACCTGGAAATTTGTTGTTGTGCAGGTCGGCGAGGTCGGGGAGCTGTCGGAGCTGTTCATGTGGAAAGGCGAGGTGCAGAAGGGCTTGCCTGGCTGGGAAGAGAGGGAGAAGGAGCACCTCGGCGAGGAGCTCTCCGACGTGCTGCTCTACCTGATCCGGCTCTCTGACATGTGCGGCGTCGACCTCGGCGACGCGGCCCTGAAGAAGATCGTGAAGAACGCCGTCAAGTACCCGGCGCCGTCAAAGAGCGCCTGATGAGCAAACGCCTAGTATGATCTGCAGAGGAATTGTCTACTTTTTTGCAGTTTGAGAACATGAAGTTCCGGCAAACTTGTTGTGGTCGGTTGGGTCAAGTTAAATTTTGATAGTTTCAGATTGTGGCGTACGCGAGACAATACAAGTTACTACCCTGAATTTGCCATGAAATTCGCCGCACAGCCATTGTCCACGGCGGAGTCTGTGTTGTTTACTGGCCTGGGTAGAATGCCCGAAGCCTGAAGTGGTTGCGGGGAAGATATAGTTACGCTCGGGAACGATTAGGAAGTATGCATATGGAGCATGGATATGAAGGGTGTCGAGGCGATGCGCAAACTCAGAGTTTGCATATTAGCTGCCTCTATATCGTGGTATCCATTTATGGATGATATATCGTGGACCTGCCTCTATAGGTCTATACTAGAGCATCTCCACTCGTTCCGGGGGCTTGAAATAGCGCCGCCCGGGGGCGCATCGGCGAAAAAAACGACGTGGAGGGTAACTATATCTTCTGCAACCGAAAAAAACTGCAACCGCCTTTGACGCCTTTGTACATCCCCTGCCAAGAAAATGGACAGGTTTTCCATTTCCAATGCATGCAGTCGATGCTTCCAAGCATCCTAGGAAATCCTCTTGCTGCATTCCATGCTAGGATTCGAGCAGTGTCTTCAGCATTGGGTGATCGCAAGTATTGAGGTCCAAACACTGCCACCACTGTCCTGCAAAACTTGTACAAACACTCAATGGTCGTGGACTCGGCCATGCGTCCATTGTCTTCAAGTGAATCACCGAGAGCTCCGTATGCAAGCATCCTCATAGCTGCCGTGCACTTCTGGAGTGAGGTGAATCCAAGTGTGCCGGTACAATCCTTCTTGCACTTGAAGTAGCTGTCGAACTCACGGATGGAATTCACAATCACGAGGAAGAGCTTTCGGCTCATCCGATAACGACGCCGAAATACTTTCTCGTCGCGCAGTGGAGCGTCGGCGAAGTAGTCGGAGTAGAGCAAGCAATAGCCTTCCAGGCGATGCCTCTGCTTTGCCTTCAGCCGGCCTGGCGCCGAGCCACCTCGCCGCGGCTTTGCATTGTTTGCGAATAGGCCAGCCAGTGCGGCGAGGACCATGAGATGCTCTTCCTCCTGGGCGTCGGCATCGGCTTCCTCCTCCAGCAGCGCCGCGAACGCCTCGTCGTTGTCCGAGTACATCACCGAGCAGACAAATCACCGAACACCTGGCGGGCGTGGTAGGCGCGCAGCCGCCGGTATCCCCGCCCTGCGTGGTCGTAGCACCAGAAAGCTCGCCCAGGAAGCACGGTGGAGGCTGCCGTGGCGAACCTTCCCTTTTCCGGCGGGGGAATGTCCTTTCTAATGGCGGTGGGTGGGTAGGCGACGCCGGGATCGGCACAGCGGCGGAAAGGCGTGCGCGCGCGCGGGGGGGGGGGGGGGGGGGGGGGGGGGGGGAATCTGGAAGTGCAATATGCTTTTTCGCCTGACAGTGGGTGGCCCAGGCACGGGTTTTCCTTCCGCCGGAGCCCCCAAGCGCCCCCCCCCCCCAACGCGCTGGGTTCGGCCTGGGATCGCCGAGCCAAAAAAATGGACCGGGCCGACAGATTTCGTCGTCATGGGGGAGCAACTGGGGTTTTTGAATGCCGACGCGAAAAAACTCGCCTTGGGGGGCCTGTTGGGGGTGCGAGTGGAGATGCTCTTAGTCTCTCTTTCATCCCCACATTTTATCTTCACGTGAGGTGGGGGGACCATGTGAAGTTTCCTTCGCGTCAAATGGTTGGGCTGAAAGGAGTGTGTTCTAAAAGTTGGCTCCAAAGGAACTAAGGAAGCAGAGAGACTATGGCCGCGTTCGGCTCCTCTTCGCTCCCTCCACTCCGCTCCGGAGCGGACCAGGTGCTAGCTCATTTTCACGGAGCTGCTAAAACTAAGCTCCACGACTCCACGGAGTCGGAGCGGTGAGGAGGGATTCCGAACAAAGCCTATGTGTCTGTTCGAAATCCCTCCAACTTCTCCAAATCTCCAAACCCAGCTTCCAGCTCAACTTGGCGATCACAAACCATTCGGCTCGATGGGCAGCTTCTTCCAGTGCGCTATGGGCTGGTAGCCCAGCTGTGGATAATCTGGCATGTTCGGTTGCATTTGGGTCGGCTGAAACTAGCCCATTTCCGTCACAGTTTGGGAGAGGAGCGTGCTCAGAGGATGATACTTGTGGTGGGTGTCTCTTGACGGTCACTAGTGACTGGGGCGCCACCTGGTGGCGCCTCTTGAGGCGGGATTGCGCGCACAAATAAAGTTGTCGTATCTGAGGCGGGATTGTGCATTAATTAAACTATCATGTTTGTTAACGTGTTACAGTGAATTCGGTTATATGATCTTTTCAACCATGTGAAAAAATCCAGACCTGAACCGGATAGATAAGTTGTTGAAGTAATAAAGCAATTCGTTATACCCTCACAAAATGTCTGGCTGACAATAACCTAAAAGTACTACTATGAAATCTCACGGACTCTTCTCCACAAATGAACCAAATGTAAATCCGCAGAAAGCTAATAGCAGGAGGAAGTAACTAAAATTGTGTGATAATAAGCTCCAGAAGAAGAAATTTGATCCTGCATGCATATTTTTTTTCAAGTATTAGCTTAACACGCCTACAAACAAACAAATTTAAAATTGGCTGATTATAACTCTATATGCTATCTTTAATCCGGTACTTGTCTTCAGATATCATTACTAATGCTAATCACGAGTAAGCAGAGGCATCAATGTTGTCGATTAATATTTTAGTTAATAAACCATGAAATGAAGAAGGTTAGTTTGCTCTCTCCAAGAAACATCATAGTTTAAACCATGTTCACACACACACACACACACACACACGCACACCACCTAAACATATGTGATGCCTCTTAGTTCAGTTTTGATGAGGTGTGTACAGAGAAGAAAATAGTGAAGATTAACCTAAGAAGGGTGTGAAAATTGAGCCGCAAGGAAAACCGTAGCATATTTATTCTTTTTTGCTCTCCGTCAAGAGGCTGGCCATCATGGCTCCGCTGCACCTCCTCCCCCTCCTCGCCGCTGTGGCCCATCTCCACCCTCAGCTCGTCCCCGTCCTCGGCGGGCTTTAGATCAATGCAGACGGCGTCGTGGGGGTGGGGGCAGTGCGACCTTGTGCAGGGACTGTAGGCGCTGGGCGACTTGGTCCTCGTCGTCGTGGTCGAGGGCTTGGAGCTGATGCATTGTAGGGCGTGCTCTTTGCTTTTGAAAGTAATTGCTTATGTGCAAAGCAACAAGGACTTATCATGTACAATAGTAATCGGATTTCTAAATGAAACTGACTGCAACTTAGCCTCTTCATATAGTTTGAAGATCGTCAAAAACCAGTTTCAAGTATTATTCCAAAATTTGCTAGTTAGGAACCATTTCGAAATCCCCATTCTGGGTTTTGATCTAGAGGGTAGTTTAAACTTCCATCTTTACACTTACACTGTTGCATATTGCACAAATTAACCTCGAAATTAATTGCAATCGGATGAGTGAGACCACAATGGAACATCGAAATCAAATCAAATGCAATTGTAGTCATCTAAGAATAAGATAATAACATAGAAACAGTCAGATAAGAACAAGATAACAACATATAAACATTCACAACACAAAATATCCGACGAACTCAGCGTGAACAAGGTACACCGAGTCACATTGTTTACAGAAAGTGTGATCTATGTGCTGCAAAGTGTAATCTATGTGTTGCCTGCCTATAGTTCACAGAAACAAAGTTGTAAATGCCCTTTACTTTTGAAAGCAAGGAATATAAAAAAAGCACCAAGTTCGCTTTTGTGTGAAGCAACCAGGCTTTGCATGTACAACATTATTCTGATCTCCAAATGAAACTGACCTCAACTTAATCCCTTTCAAACAGTTTCAAGATCACCAAAACCTGAATTCAAGCATTGTGCTTATTCTAAAATAAAACCTGATAGCCGGGAACCATGCCGAAATCCCCATTATGGGTTTTAGTTCACAGGACCATCCTGCCACTTACACTGTTATAGATGCAAGAATTAACCTTGTCAAATTAATCGACAACATTCAGAAACACAGGCTATATATGTATGGAATGGAATAGTGAATGAACCTAGTGTTGGGGAACGTAGTGAAAGAACATGTGGTGCCCCCATGTTTGGTTTTGGTAATTGATGACAATCTCTATGGACTAATGGTTGCCTTGAGTTATATTTGAAGGATTTGTCCATAGGCATTTCTTGAAGTCCATGTTTTGGTTTCAAGGAGTTTATGTGGTGACCAAGGTGTTATTAAGGAATTATCAAAGATTGGTCATGTGAGAGTAGAGCTTATTGCAAGCATGTCTTGAAGAAGAAGATTGTGTGATCATTCATGTTTACCTTCAAGACATCATCCAAATGAAGAGAGTTGGAAAGAGTCAAGGTTGATCAAGACTAAGTCAAGAGTGAATCAAGTTGATCAACACACAAAGCGCACAAGATGTACCGAGAGGGATCAAGCGATCCCATGGTGTGGTAAGCATTGTCAATTACGCTTTGTGTACTAACCCATGATCTTCGTGAGAGTTCTTTGTGGGGTTAGGTTGCGGTGTGCAAGTTCAAGTGAAGCATCATGAAGAGATCAAATGCTTGAAGCTTGCCGTCCATTGTGGCGACAATGGACTTGTGAAGATGTTGCGGTGTGCAAGTTCAAGTGAAGCATCATGAAGAGATCAAATGCTTGAAGCTTGCCGTCCATTGTGGTGACAATGGACTTGTGAAGATGTGCGGAAGAGTGGCTCACCCATAGTGGAGTATGGGGGAGCAATCAACTAGTCTTCATCGAGCCAACACAACCAAGAAAGGTGGTCCAACTTGAGGGAGTCAAGATCGTCATCATCTAGCTCAAGTGGACCATGTGCAAGGCAAAGGTTTGCTCTTGATAGGTTTTCTATTTTACCGGTCTCATGATGGTAGTTGGGAGACCGGGTTATAGGATCGATTGCCGTACTATCAAGGGGGGCTCTCGATGAGTAGCTTGATCGTATCGTTCATAGAGAGCTCAAACCATTGCATCCTTGCATCATCTTTGTTGGTTCTTGTTTGGTTCTTCTCTTTGTGAGTTTTGGAGCTTATGGTCATCTTGATGACAAGCTCGAGTTCATCGAAAACGGAGTTCACTCGCATCTTCTATGATGTTTTCGATGTTGGAGGTTATGCCGGTTCTTCTCGGTTGGAGGTTTCACTCCTCTATTTGTTGGCATACCTCCCCTGCCTCTTCTTACTATAACCAGTTGCTGTTTTGATGCTACTCGTCTTTCTCAATCCAACAAGCTTGAGTTTGCTCAATTCGGAGCTCATATGCAGAAGTTATGGCAGTTTTGGTTTCCTAGCGGTAGTACCGCGGGCCGGAGCGGTAGTACCGCTTGGGTGCTACAAGCGGTAGTACCGCTCCAGAGCGGTAGTACCGCTGGTGGCCCCAGCCGTAGTACCGCTACGGTCTCGTACTAGTACCGCCTCGATTCGAGGGGTCTTTTTCGTGTCGGGTTTTATGGTACTAGCCGCGGCAGTGGGGGCCGTAGTACCGCTCGTATGCGGTAGTACCGCCCTGCCACCGCGGTAGTACCGCTTTGGGCTCAGCGGCAGTACCGCGAGGGGGAGCGGTAGTACCGCTCTCTGCGGGGCTGAAGTGGGGGTAACGGTTGGATTGTTCCCCCCACTATATAAGGAGGTCTTCTTCCCCATTGAACCTTATCTTTTGAGCTCGTGTTCTTCCCCCATTGTTGACCTTCTTCGAGCTTGCTAACTCTCAATCCCTCCATGGATTCTTGCTAGTTTTTGAGGGAAAAGAGAGAGGAGATCTAGATCCACATTTCCACCAATCACTTTCTCCTCTATGTGAGGGGAACCCATTGGATCTAGATCTTGGAGTTCTTGGTGTTCTCCTTCTTGTTCTTCTTCTCATTTTCCTCCCTAGCATTAGTTGCTTCGGTGGGATTTGAGAGAGAAGGACTTGGGCACTCCGTGTGCCCTTGCCATTGCATTTGGTGCATCGGTTTGAGTTCTCCACGGTGATACGTGGAAGTTACAAGTTGAGAAGCTTATTACTCTTGGGTGCTTGGTGCCCTTGAGCTTGTTCCTCTTGGGTGCTTGGGCGCCCTAGACGGTTGGTGGTGTTCGGAGCTCAATCATTGTGGTGTAAAGCTCCGGGCAAGCGTCGGGGTCTCCAATTAGGTTGTGGAGATCGCCCCGAGCAATTTGACGGGTTCCGGTGACCGCCCCCAAGGGTTGCCAAAGTGTACGGGTTCGGTGACCGCCCCCAAGGGTTGCCATTTGTACGGGTTCGGTGACCGCCCTCAAGGGTCCCTTAGTGGAATCACGGCATCTTGCATTGTGCGAGGGCATGAGGAGATTATGGTGGCCCTAGTGGCTTCTTGGGGAGCATTGTGCCTCCACACCGCTCCAAACGGAGATTAGCATCCGCAAGGGTGTGAACTTCAGGATACATCGTCGTCTCCGCATGTCTCGGTTATCTCTTACCCGAACCCTTTACTTATGCAGTTTACTTTGTGATAGCCATATTGTTTCTTGTCATATATCTTGCTATCACTTAGTTGTTTATCTTGCTTAGCATAAGTTGTTGGTGCACATAGGTGAGCCTAGTTGTTGTAGGTTTTGTGCTTGTCAAATTAACCGCTAGGCTTATTCCGCAATTATTTTAAAGCCTAAACCGTAATTATTTTAAAGCGCCTATTCACCCCCCCCTCTAGGCGACATCCACGATCACACAAGATCTATCTAGGAGAAGCATAGCAACGAGCGGGGAGAGTGTGTCCACGTACCCTCGTAGACCGAAAGCGGAAGCGTTTAGTAACACGGTTGATGTAGTCGAACGTCTTCGCGACCCAACCGATCCAAGCACCGAACGTACGGCACCTCCATGTTCAGCACATGTTCAGCTCGATGACGTCCCTCGAGCTCTTGATCCAGTTGAGGCCGAGGGAGAGTTCCGTCAGCATGATGGCGTGGCGACGGTGATGATGATGTTACCGGCGCAGGGCTTCGCCTAAGCACTACAACGATATGACCGAGGTGTGTAACTGTGGAGGGGGGCACCGCACACGACTAAGAGAAGACTTGGTGTGCCCCCCTCCCACGTATATAAAGGAGGGGGGAAGAGGAGGCCGGCCCTAGAGGGGGCGCGCCAAAGGGGGGAGTCCTACTTGGACTCCCGGTCCAAGTAGGATTCACCCCCCCCTTTCCTATTCCAACTAGGAGAAGGAGGGAAGGGAGAAGAGGGGAGAAGGAAAGGGGGGCCGCCCCCCAACCCTAGTCTAATTCGGTTTGGGCTTGGGGGGCGCGCGCCTCCACCTGGCCGCTGCCTCCTCTCTCTACTAGGGCCCATGAAGGCCCATTAACTCCCCGGGGGGGTTCCGATAACCTCCCGGTACTCCAGAAAAATGCCCGAACATCCCGGAACCATTCTGATGTCCGAATGCAACCTTCCAATATATGAATCTTTACCTATCGACCATTTCGAGACTCCTCATCATGTCCGTGATCTCATTCGGGACTCCGAACGAACTTTGGTCATCAAAACACATAACTCATAATACAAATCGTCATCGAACGTTAAGCGTGCGGACCCTACGGGTTCGAGAACTATGTAGACATGACCGAGACACATCTCCGGTCAATAACCAATAGCAGAACCTGGATGCTCATATTGGCTCCTACATATTCTACAAAGATCTTTATCGGTCAAACCGCATAACAACATACGTTGTTCCCTTTGTCATCGGTATGTTACTTGCCCGAGATTCGATCGTCGGTATCATCATACCTAGTTCAATATCGTTACCAGCAAGTCTCTTTACTCATTCCGTAATGCATCATCCCTCAACTAACTCATTAGTCACATTGCTTGCAAGGCTTACAATGATGAGCATTACCGAGAGGGCCCAGAGATACCTCTCCGATACACGGAGTGACAAATCCTAATCTTGATCTATGCCAACCCAACAAACACCTTCGGAGACACCTGTAGAGCATCTTTATAATCACCCAGTTAGGTTGTGATGTTTGATAGCACACAAGGTGTTCCTCCAGTATTCGGGAGTTACATAATCTCATAGTCAGAGGAACATGTATAAGTCATGAAGAAAGCAATAGCAATAAAACTAAACGATCATTATGCTAAGCTAACGGATGGGTCTTGTCCATCACATCATTCTCCAATGATGTGATCCCGTTCATCAAATGACAACACATGTCTATGGCTAGGAAACTTAACCATCTTTGATTAACGAGCTAGTCAAGTAGAGGCATACTAGGGACACTCTTGTTTGTCTATGTATTCACACATGTACTAAGTTTCTGGTTAATACAATTCTAGCATGAATAATAAACATTTATCATGATATAAGGAAATATAAATAACAACTTTATTATTGCCTCTAGGGCATATTTCCTTCAGTCTCCCACTTGCACTAGAGTCAATAATCTAGATTACATAGTAATGATTCTAACACCCATGGAGTCTTGGTGCTGATCATATTTTGCTCGTGGAAGAGGCTTAGTCAACGGGTCTGCAACATTCAGATCCGTATGTATTTTGCAAACTTCTATGTCTCCCTCCTTGACTAGATCGCGGATGGAATTGAAGCTTCTCTTGATGTGCTTGGTTCTCTTGTGAAATCTGGATTCCTTCGCCAAGGCAATTGCTTCAGTATTGTCACAAAAGATTTTCATTGGACCCGATGCACTAGGTATTACACCTAGATCGAATATGAACTCCTTCATCCAGACTCCTTCATTTGCTGCTTCCGAAGCAGCTATGTACTCCGCTTCACACGTAGATCCCACCACGACGCTCTGCTTGGAACTCACCAACTGACAACTCCACTATTCAATATAAATACGTATCCGGTTTGCGACTTAGAGTCATCCGGATCAGAGTCAAAGCTTGCATCGACATAACCATTTACGACGAGCTCTTTGTCTCCTCCATAAATGAGAAACATATCATTAGTCCTTTTCAGGTATTTCAGGATGTTCTTGACCGCTTTCTAGTGATCCACTCCTGGATTACTTTGGTACCTCACTACTATACTTATAGCAAGGCACACATCAGGTCTGATACACCATTGCATACATGATAGAACCTATGGCTGAGGCATAGGGAATGACTTTCATTTTCTCTCTATCTTCTGCAGTGGTCGGGCATTGAGTCTCACTCAACTTCACACCTTGTAACAAAGGCAAGAACCCTTTCTTTGACTGATCCATTTTGAACTTATTCAAAATCTTATCAAGGTATGTGCTTTGTGAAAGTCCAATTAAGCGTCTTGATCTATCTCTATAGATCTTGATGCCAATATGTAAGCAGCTTCACCGAGGTCTTTCAATGAAAAATTCTTATTCAAGTATCCTTTTATGCTATTCAGAAATTTTGTATCATTTCCAATCAACAATATGTCATCCACATATAATATTAGAAATGCTACAGAGCTCCCACTCACTTTCTTGTAAATACAGGCTTCTCCAAAAGTCTATATAAAACCATATGCTTTGATCACACTATCAAAGCGTATATTCCAACTCCGAGAGGCTTGCACCAGTCCGTAAATGGATCGCTAGATCTTGCACACTTTGTTAGCACCTTTAGGATCGACAAAACCTTCTGGTTGCATCATATACAACTCTTCTTTAAGAAATCCATTAAGGAATGCAGTTTTGACATCCATCTGCCAAATTACATAATCATAAAATGCGGCAGTTGCTAACATGATTCGGACAGACTTAAGCATCGCTTTGGGTGAGAAGGTCTCATCGTAGTCAACTCCTTGAACTTGTCGAAAACCTTTCACAACAAGTCAAGCTTTGTAGACAGTAACATTACTGTCAGCGTCAATCTTCTTCTTGAAGATCCAATTATTCTCTATGGCTTGCCGATCATCGGGCAAGTCAACCAAAGTCCACACTTTGTTCTCATACATGGATCCCATCTCAGATTTCATGGCCTCAAGCCATTTCGCGGAATCTGGGCTCATCGTCGCTTCCTCATAGTTCGTAGGTTCGTCATGGTCTAGTAACATACCGTCCAGAATAGGATTACCGTACCACTCTGGTGCGGAACGTACTCTGGTTGACCTACGAGGTTTGGTAGTAACTTGATCTGAAGTTTCATGATCATCATCATTAACTTCCTCACAAATTTGTGTAGGAATCACTGGAACTGATTCCTGTGATGAACTACTTTCCAATTCGGGAGAAAGTACAGTTACCTCATCAAGTTCTTCTTTCCTCCCAGTCACTTCTTTCGAGAGAAACTCCTTCTCTAGAAAGGATCCATTCTTAGCAACGAATATCTTGCCTTCGGATCTGTGATAGAAGGTGTACTCAACAGTCTTCTTTGGGTATCCTATGAAGACACATTTCTCCGATTTGGGTTCAAGCTTATCAGGTTGAAGCTTTTTCACATAAGCATCGCAGCCCCAAACTTTAAGAAATGACAACTTGGGTTTCTTGCCAAACCACAGTTCATATGGTGTCGTCTCAACGGATTTAGATGGTGCCCTATTTAACGTGAATGCAACCGTCTCTAAAGCATAACCCCAAAACGATAGTGGTAAATCAGTAAGAGACATCATAGATCGCACCATATCTAATAAAGTACGGTTACGACATTCGGACACACCATTACGCTGTGGTGTTCCAGGTGGAGTGAGTTGCGAAACTATTCCGCATTGTTTCAAATGAAGACCAAACTCATAACTCAAATATTCTCCTCCACGATCAGATCGTAGAAACTTTATTTTCTTGTTACGATGATTTTCCACTTCACTCTGAAATTCTTTGAACTTTTCAAATGTTTCAGACTTATGTTTCATCAAGTAGATATACCCATATCTGCTTAAATCATCTGTGAAGGTCAGAAAATAACGATACCCGCCGCAAGCCTCAACACTCATTGGACCGCATACATCAGTATGTATTATTTCCAATAAGTCAGTTGCTCGCTGCATTGTTCCAGAGAACGGAGTCTTAGTCATCTTGCCCATGGGGCATGGTTCGCAAGCAAAAAGTGATTCATAATCAAGTGATTCCAAAAGCCCATCAGCATGGAGTTTCTTCATGCACTTTACACCAATATGACCTAAACGGCAGTGCCACAAATAAGTTGCACTATCATTATTAACTTTGCATCTTTTGGCTTCAATATTATGAATATGTGTATCACTACTATCAAGATTCAACAGAAATAGACCACTCATCAAGGGTGCATGACCATAAAAGATATTACTCATATAAATAGAACAACCATTATTCTCTGATTTAAATGAATAACCGTCTCGCATCAAACAAGATCCAGATATAATGTTCATGCTCAACGCTGGCACCAAATAACAATTATTCAGGTCTAAAACTAATCCCGACGGTAGATGTAGAGGTAGCGTGCCGACCGAGATCACATCGACTTTGGAACCATTTCCCACGCACATCGTCACCTTGTCCTTAGCCAATCTTTGTTTAATCCGTAGCCCCCGTTTCGAGTTGCAAATATGAGCAGCAGAACCAGTATCAAATACCCAGGTGCTACTACGAGCATTAGTAAGGTACACATCAATAACATGTATATCAAATATACCTTTCACTTTGCCATCCTTCTTATCCGCCAAATACTTGGGTCACTTTCGATTCCAGTGACTAGTCCCTTTGTAGTAGAAGCACTCAGTCTTAGGCTTAGGGCCAGGCTTGGGCTTCTTCACTTGAGCAGCAACTTGCTTGTCATTCTTCTTGAAGTTCCCCTTCTTCCCTTTGCCCTTTTTCTTGAAACTAGTGGTCTTGTTAACCATCAACACTTGATGCTCCTTCTTGATTTCTACCTCCGCAGCCTTTAGCATTACGAAGAGCTCGGGAATAGTCTTTTCCATTCCTTGCATATTATAGTTCATCACGAAGCTTTTGTAGCTTGGTGGCAGTGATTGAAGAACTCTGTCAATGACACTATCATCAGGAAGATTAACTCCCAGTTGAGTCAAGTGGTTGTGGTACCCAGACATTCTGAGTATATGTTCACTGACAGAACTATTCTCCTCCATCTTGCAGCTATAGAACTTACTGGAGACTTCATATCTCTCAATCCGGGCATTTGCTTGAAATATTAACTTCAACTCCTGGAACATCCCATATGCTCCATGACGTTCAAAACGTTGTTGAAGTCCCGGTTCTAAGCCGTAAAGCATGGCACACTGAACTATCAAGTAGTCATCAGCTTTGCTCTGCCAGACGTTCATAACGTCCGGAGTTGCTCCTGCAGCGGGTCTTGCACCTAGCGGTGCTTCCAGGACGTAATTCTTCTGTGCAGCAATGAGGATAATCTTGAAGTTACGGACCCAGTCCGTGTAGTTGCTACCATCATCTTTCAACTTAGCTTTCTCTAGGAACGCATTAAAATTCAAGGGAACGGTAGCACGGGCCATTGATCTACAACAACATAGACATGAAAAAAACTATCAGGTACTAAGTTCATGATAAATTAAAGTTTAATTAATCATATTACTTAAGAACTCCCACTTAGATAGACATCCCTCTAGTCATCTAAATGATCACGTGATCTAAATCAACTAAGCCATGTCCGATCATCACGTGAGATGGAGTAGTTTTCAATGGTGAACATCACAATGTTGATCATATCTACTATATGATTCACGCTCGACCTTTCGGTCTCAGTGTTTCGAGGCCATATCTGCATATGCTAGGCTCGTCAAGTTTAACCCGAGTATTCTGCGTGTGCAAAACTGGCTTGCACCCGTTGTATGTGAATGTAGAGCTTATCACACCCGATCATCATGTGGTGTCTCGGCACGACGAACTGTAGCAATGGTGCATACTCAGGAAGAACACTTATACCTTGAAATTTCGTGAGGGATCATCTTATAATGCTACCGCCGTACTAAGAAAAATAAGATGCATAAAGGATAAACATCACATGCAATCAAAACAAGTGATATGATATGGACATCATCATCCTGTGCCTTTGATCTCCATCTCCAAAGCACCGTCATGATCACCATCATCACCGGCTTGACACCTTGTCTCCATCATAGCATCGTTGTCGTCTCGCCAACTATTGCTTCTACGACTATCGCTACCGCTTAGTGATAAAGTAAAGCAATTACATGGCGATTGCATTTCATACAATAAAGCGACAACCATAAGGCTCCTGCCAGTTGCCGATAACTTTTACAAAACATGATCATCTCATACAACAATTTATATCTCATCACGTCTTGACCATATCACATCACAACATGCCCTGCAAAAACAAGTTAGACGTCCTCTACTTTGTTGTTGCAAGTTTTACGTGGCTGCTATGGGCTTCTAGCAAGAACCGTTCTTACCTACGCATCAAAACCACAACGATTTTTCATCAAGTGTGTTGTTTTAACCTTCAACAAGGACCGGGCGTAGTCAAACTTGATTCAACTAAAGTTGGAGAAACAGACACCCGCTAGCCACATGTGTGTGAAGCACGTCGGTAGAACCAGTCTCATGAACGCAGTCATGTAATGTCGGTCCGGGCCGCTTCATCCAACAATAACGCCGAATCAAAGTAAGACGTTGCTGGTAAGCAGTATGACTATTATCGCCCACAACTCTTTGTGTTCTACTCATGCATATAACATCTACGTATAGACTTGGCTCGGATGCCACTGTTGGGGAACGTAGTATTTCAAAATTTTCCTACGATCACGCAAGATCTATCTAGGAGAAGCATAGAAACGAGCGGGGAGAGTGTGTCCACGTACCCTCGTAGACCGAAAGCGGAAGCGTTTAGTAACGTGGTTGATGTAGTCGAACATCTTCGCGATCCAACTGATCCAAGCACCGAACGTACGACACCTCCGCGTTCAGCACACGTTAAGCTCGATGACGTCCCTCGAGCTCTTGATCCAGTTGAGGCCGAGGGAGAGTTCCTTCAGCACGACGGTGTGGCGACGGTGATGATGATGTTACCGGCGCAGGGCTTCGCCTAAGCACTACGACGATATGACCGAGGTGTGTAACTGTGGAGGGGGGCACCGCACACGACTAAGAGAAGACTTGGTGCGCCTTTGGGGTGCCCTCCTCCCACGTATATAAAGGAGGGGGGAAGAGGAGTCTGTCCCTAGAGGGGTCGTGTCAAAGGGGAGAGTCCTACTTGGACTCCCGGTCCAAGTAGGATTCGCCCCCCTTTCCTATTCCAACTAGGAAGAGGGAAGGGAGAAGAGGGGAGAAGGAAAGGGGGGAGCGCCCCCCAACCCTAGTCCAATTCGGTTTGGGCTTGGGGGCGCGCCTCCACCTGGCCGCTGCCTCCTCACTCCACTAGGGCCCATGAAGGCCCATTAACTCCCCAGGGGGTTCCGGTAACCTCCCGGTACTCCAAAAAAATTCCTGAACATCCCGGAACCATTCCGATGTCCGAATGCAACCTTCCAATATATGAATTTTTACCTCTCGACCATTTCGAGACTCCTTGTCATGTCGATGATCTCATCTGGGACTCCGAACAAACTTCGTTCATCAAAACACATAACTCATAATACAAATCATCATCGAACGTTAAGCGTGCGGACCCTACGGGTTGGAGAACTATGTAGACATGACCGAGACACATCTCCGGTCAATAACCAATAGCGGAACCTGGATGCTCATATTGCCTCCTACATATTCTACGAAGACCTTTATCGGTCAAACCGCATAACAACATACGTTGTTCCCTTTGTCATCGGTATGTTACTTGCCCGAGATTCGGTCATCGGTATCATCATACCTAGTTCAATCTCGTTACCGGCAAGTCTCTTTACTCGTTCCGTAATGCATCATCCCGTAACTAACTCATTAGTCACATTGCTTGCAAGGTTTACAGTGATGAGCATTACCGAGAGGGCCCAGAGATACCTCTCCGATACACGGAGTGACAAATCCTAATCTTGATCTATGCCAACCTAACAAACACCTTCGGAGACACCTGTAGAGCATCTTTATAATCACCCAGTTACGTTGTGACGTTTGATAGCACACAAGGTGTTCCTCCAGTATTCGGGAGTTGCATAATCTCATAGTCAGAGGAACATGTATAAGTCATGAAGAAAGCAATAGCAATAAAACTAAACGATCATTATGCTAAGCTAACGGATGGGCCTTGTCCATCACATCATTCTCTAATGATGTGATCCCGTTCATCAAATGGCAACACATGTCTATGGATAGGAAACTTAACCATCTTTGATTAACGAGCTAGTCAAGTAGAGGCATACTAGGGATACTCTTGTTTGTCTATGTATTCACACATGTACTAAGCTTCTGGTTAATACAATTCTAGTATGAATAATAAATATTTATCATGATATAAGGAAATATAAATAACAACTTTATTATTGCCTCTAGGGCATATTTCCTTCACCTAGAGTTTTGAGTGGGATCCAGATCCAGTACTCCGATGTGTTCGTCCATGCGATGAATAGATTCCTGGCCGACAGCATGTAGCACTTGGTGCCGGTCTCGTTGTGCAGCCACACCTGCGCACGCACAACATGACCACTGATACGTCGCCGTCGTATCTATAATTTTTGATTGTTCCATGTCAATATTCTACAACTTTCATATACTTTTGGCAACTTTTTATATTATTTTTGGGACTAACATATTGATCCAGTGCCTAGTGCCAGTTCCTGTTTGTTGCATGTTTTATGTTTCGCAGAAACCCCATATCAAACGGAGTCCAAACGGGATAAAAACTGATGGATATTTTTTTTGGAATATCTATGATTTTTGGGAAGAAGAATCAACGCGAGATGATGCCCCAGGGGGCCACGAGGCAGGGGGCGCCCCAGGGGGTCAGGCACGCCAAGGGCCCTCGTGGCCACCCCGTAATACAGTTGGTGCCCTTCTTTCGCCGCAAGAAATCTGATATCCGGATAGAGATCGTGTCCAAAATTCAGCCCAATCGGAGTTACGGATCTCCGGGAATTTAAGAAATGGTGAAGGGCCAGAATCAGGAACGCAGAAACAGAGAGAGACAGAGAGACAGATCCAATCTCGGAGGGGCTCTCGCCCCTCCCATGCCATGGAGACCATGGACCAGAGGGGAAACCCTTCTCCCATCTAGGGAGAACGTCAAGGAAGAAGAAGAAGGGGGGCTCTCTCCCCCTCGCTTCCGGTGGCACCGGAGTGCCGCCGGGGCCATCATCATCACCGCAATCTACACCAACAACTTCACCGTCGTCATCACCAACTCTTCCCCCCTCTATGCAGCGGTGTATCCCCTCTTTTACCCGCCGTAATCCCTACTTAAACATGGTGCTCAACGCTATATATTATTTCCCAATGATGTATGGCTATCCTATGATGTTTGAGTAGATTTGTTTTGTCCTATGGGTTAATTGATGATCGTGATTGGTTTGAGTTGCATGTTTTATTATTGATGTTGTCTATGGTGCTCTCCGTGTCGCGCAAGCGTGAGGGATCCCTGCTGTAGGGTTTGCAATATGTTCATGATTTGCTTATGGTGGGTGGAGTGAGTGACAGAAGCACATACCCGAGTAAGTAGGTTGTTTGCGTATGGGAGTAAAGAGGACTTGATGCCTTATAATGCTATGGTTGGGTTTTTCCTTAATGATCTTTAGTAGTTGCGGACGCTTGCTAGAGTTACAATCTTAAGTGCATATGATCCAAGTAGAGAAAGTATGTTAGCTTATGCCTCTCCCTCAAATAAAATTGCAATAACGATTACCGGTCTAGTTATCGATTGCCTAGGGACAAATAACTTTCTCGTGACAAAAAGCTCTCTACTAAAACTAATTTAGTTGTGTCTTTATCTAAACATCCCCTACTTTTTATTTATGTGCTCTTTATTATCTTGCAAACCTATCCAAAACACCTACAAAGTACTTCTAGTTTCATACTTGTTCTAGGTAAAGCGAACGTTAAGCGTGCGTAGAGTTGTATCTGTGGTCGATAGAACTTGAGGGAATATTTGTTCTACCTTTAGCTCCTCGTTGGGTTTGAGACTCTTACTTATCGAAAGAGGCTACAATTGATCCCCTATACTTGTGGGTTATCAAGACCTTTTTCTGGCACCGTTGCCGGGGAGTCATAGCGTGGGGTGAATATTCTCGTGTGTGCTTGTTTGCTTTATCACTAAGTAATTTTTATTTGTTGTTCTTAGTTGTTCTCTATCTTTAGTTATGGATATGGAACACGAAATACCAAAAAAATTAGGTGGACTTGCTACTCATGGAGATGGGGAACCTCCTAAAACCCTCGATGCTGGTTATGTGAAAAATATTATGTACTACTTTGATAATCCTGAGAAAACCCCATTCAATTATGTTATGGGAGACACGTTGGATCAACGTGAATACTTTAGGGATTATCGCTTGACACAAAAAGGGAAACTATTATGGGATCAAATTCATATGTTGCATTGGTATGCTCGGGAACTATGCTTGAGATATGATTATACTTGTTGCTCTAGGATGAAGGCTCCACGCCTTCCCTTTTCATGCAAATTTAATGATAATGAAACCTTAGCTTCTTATGCTAATGGTATATATGATTACTATGATGTGGAACAAATAGAAGAATTTTTTGCTTTTATGGGTGCTTATGAAATTGAATCTGTGTTTAAAGAGTGTGAAAATCTTGATGATGCTGTTTACAGACCTGAAAATTTTGCTATACTTAAATATTGTTATGACAATTATGAATACAATTCCAATATTGATGCATTTGTTGAGAAAGTCTCCGCTGTCCAAGAAGAGACTAATATTTTGCGGGAGGCTATGGAAGAAGAAATTGATGAAACTATGAGCTCATTGGATGAAAAAGGTGATGAGGACAGCGAAGAACAAAAGGAGGAAGA
This sequence comes from Triticum aestivum, assembly GCF_018294505.1. NCBI lineage: Eukaryota > Viridiplantae > Streptophyta > Magnoliopsida > Poales > Poaceae > Triticum > Triticum aestivum. The sequence continues at coordinate 486,318,955 of NC_057799.1, read as the reverse complement.
GCGGATTAGCTACCCGTGCCCACCTTCTAATGAGAGTAACTCTTCAACTCATACATTGTTTAATTTCCCTTCGTGCTTACCGAAGGATGATTGCTATGATGATTGTTATGATCCCGTTGATTCTTTTGAAATATCCCTTTTTGATGATGCTTGCTATGCTTGTGGCCAAGATGCCAATATGAATTATGCTTATGGAGATGAACTTGCTGTAGTTCCTTATGTTAAACATGAAATTTTTGCTATTGCACCTACGCATGATAGTCCTATTATCTTTTTGAATTCTCCCTACTACACTATATCGGAGAAGTTTGTGCTTATTAAGGATTATATTGATGGGTTGCGTTTTACTACTACACATGATGATTTTGATAGATATAATATGCATGTGCTTGCTGCTCCTACTTGCAATTATTATGAGAGAGGAACTATATCTCCACCTCTCTATGTTTCCAATATGATAAAAATGCAAGAAACTGCTTATACTATGCATTGGCCTTTACTTGGTGTGCATGAATTGTTATTTTATGACATGCCGATGCATAGAAAGAGAGTTAGACTTCATTGTTGCATGATATATGTTACTTTGTGCTCACTACTAAATTACAAATCATTGTTAATTAAAATTGGCTTTGATATACCTTGGGATCCGGGTGGATTCATTACTTGAGCACCTTATGCCTAGCTTAATGGCTTTAAAGAAAGCGCTGCCAGGGAGACAACCCGGAAGTTTTAGAGATTCATTTATTTCTGTTGAGTGCTTTTATAAAGTTTAAAAACAAAAAAATAAAGAGGGGAACCCAAAAACTTTTCAAAAAGGAAAGTGAAAGTGAGAGAGATAAGCATTGTTGAAGTGGGAGAGCTCCTTGAACTTTGTTCATGCTCACGGAAACTTTGTGAATCTTAATCACAGAAACTTTTCAATAAAAATAATTATCCCCTTGTACAATTCCATTGTATTATAAAAATAATGTGCCAAGGTTTGCCTTTAGGATGTTTACAATGCTTGTTGGTTTATGCGGTGCAGGACAGAAACTTTGGCTGTAGTGCGCGATTTTTCATTTTTTTACTGGAACGTCAAAAGGTTCTGAAACTTTTTGCAATGTCTTGCTGTACAAATTGTTTATTGTTCCTAATTTTGGTAGAACTTTTGGGGTACCAGAAGTATGGTGAATGTTCAGATTGCTACAGACTGTTCTGTTTTTGACAGATTCTGTTTTAGATGCATAGTTTGCTTGTTTTGATGAAACTATCAATTTCTATCAGTGGATTAAGCCATGGAAAAGTTATATTACAGTAGACACAATGCAAAAACAAAATATGAATTGGTTTGCAACAATACTTAGAGTATTGATTTGCTTTATTATACTAATGGATCTTACCGAGTTTTCTGTTGAAGTTTTGTGTGGATGAAGTGTTCGATGATCGAGAAGGTCTCGATATGAGGAAAAGGAGGAGAGGCAAGAGCTCAATCTTGGGGATGCCCAAGGCACCCCAAGTAAATATTCAAGGAGACTCAAGCGTCTAAGCTTGGGGATGCCCCGGAAGGCATCCCCTCTTGCTTCAACAAATATCGGTATGTTTTCGGATTCGTTTCGTTCATGCGATATGTGCAAATCTTGGAGCGTCTTTTGCATTTACTTTTCACTTTTATTTTATGCACCATGCTGGTATGAGATAGTCCTTGGTTGATTTATAGAATGATCATTGCACTTCACTTAAATCTTTTGAGTATGGCTTTATAGAATGCTTCATGTGCTTCACTTATATCATTTGAAGTTTGGATTGCCTGTTTCTCTTCACATAGAAAACCGCCATTTGTAGAATGCTCTTTTGCTTCACTTATATTTGTTAGAGCGTGGGCATATATTTTGTAGAAAGAATTAAAACTCTCTTGCTTCACTTATATCTATTTAGAGAGATGACAGGAATCGGTCATTCACATGGTTAGTCATAAAATCCTACATAAAACTTGTAGATCATTGAATATGATATATGTTTGATTCCTTGCAATAGTTTTGCGATATGGAGATGATAATATGTGAGAGGTTCTAGTAAATGGTTGTGTTTAGTAAGAATATTGGTGTTCAGGTTTGTGATTCCCGAAGCATGCACGTATGGTCTCCTGACTATGTAACCAAATTGGCGCGCATTGTATTTTGATAGTTTATCTTTGCGTGAAGGTCGGGGGCGCGCGATGGTTAACTCCTACCAACCTCCCCCCTAGGAGCATGCGTAGTAGTACTTTGCTTTGAGGGCCAATAAACTTTTGCAATAAGTATATGAGTTCTTTATGACTAATGTGAGTCCATGGATTATACGCACTCTTACCTTTCCGCAATTTGCTAGCCTCTACGGTACCGTGCATTGCCCTTTCTCACCTCGAGAGTTGGTGCAAACTTCGCCGGTGCATCCAAACCCCGTGATATGATACGCTCTATCACACATAAGCCTCCTTATATCTTCCTCAAAACAGCCACCATACCTACCTATTATGGCATTTCCATAGCCATTCCGAGATATATTGCCATGCAACTTCCATCATCATCATATACATGACTTGAGCATTCATTGTCATATTGCTTTGCATGATCGTAAGATAGCTAGCATGATGTTTTCATGGCTTGTCCGGTTTTTGATGTCATTGCTACGCTAGATCATTGCACATCCCGATACACCGCCGGAGGCATTCATATAGAGTCATATTTTTGTCCTAGTATCGAGTTGTAAGTAAATAAAAGTGTGATGATCATCATTATTAGAGCATTGCCCCGGTGAGGAAAGGATGATGGAGACTATGATTCCCCCACAAGTCGGGATGAGACTCCGGACTTTAAAAAAAAGAGGCCAAAGAAGCCCACCAAAACAAAAAAACAAAAAAACAAAAAAACAAAAAAAAACAAAATGAGAAAAAAAGAGAGAAGGGGCAATGTTACTATCCTTTTACCACACTTGTGCTTCAAATAGCACCATGTTCTTCATATAGAGAGTCTCTTGAGTTATCACTTTCATATACTAGTGGGAATTTTCATTATAGAACTTGGCTTGTTTATTCCGATGATGGGCTTCCTCAAATGCCCGAGGTCTTCATGAGCAAGCAAGTTGGATGCACACCCACTTAGTTCCAGTTTGAGCTTTCATACACTTATAGCTCTAGTACATCTGTTGCATGGCAATCCCTACTCCTCGCATTGACATCAATTGATGGGCATCTCCATAGCCCGTTGATTAGCCGCGTCGATGTGAGACTTTCTCCCTTTTTGTCTTCTCCACACAACCTCCACCATCATCCACCTATAGTGCTATATCCATGGCTTGCGCTCATGTATTGCGTGAGGGTTGAAAAAGCTGAAGCGCGTTAAAAAGTATGAACCAATTGCTTGGCTGACACCGGGATGGGCATGAGGGGTACCTTGTGTTAAGAAAAGGGAGCATAAAAGACTATATGATTTTGTAGGGCTAACGTTCTTTAGCATTGATATTTTGAAAGACATGATTGTTTGTCGGGATGCCTGACTATTATTGTTTTTATGTCAAATGATAGACTATTGCCTTGAATCACTCGTATCTTAATATTCGTGCCATGATTAGATTACATGATCAAGATTATGCTAGGTAGCATTCCACATCAAAAATTATCTTTTTATCATTTACCTACTCGAGGACGAGCAGGAATTAAGCTTGGGGGTGCTGATACGTCTCCGTCGTATCTATAATTTTTTATTGTTCCATGCCAATATTTTACAACTTTCATATACTTTTGGCAACTTTTTATATTATTTTTGGGACTAACATATTGATCCAGTGCCTAGTGCCAGTTCCTGTTTGTTGCATGTTTTATGTTTCGCAGAAACCCCATATCAAACGGAGTCCAAACAGGATAAAAACTGACGGAGATTTTTTTGGAATATTTATGATTTTTGGGAAGAAGAATCAACACGAGATGATGCCCGAGGGGGCCACGAGGCAGGGGGGGCGCCCCAGGGGGTCAGGCGCGCCCTGGGCCCTCGTGGCCACCCCATAAGGCGGTTGGTGCCCGTCTTTCACCGCAAGAAATATAATATCCGGATAGAGATCGTGTCCAAAATTCAGCCCAATCGGAGTTACGGATCTCCGGGAATTTAAGAAACGGTGAAGGGCCAGAATCAGGAACGCAGAAACAGAGAGAGACAGAGACACAGATCCAATCTCGGAGGGGCTCTCGCCCCTCCCACACCATGGAGACCATGGACCAGAGGGGAAACCCTTCTCCCATCTAGGGAGAAGGTCAAGGAAGAAGAAGAAGAAGGGGGGCTCTTTCCCCCTCGCTTCCGGTGGCACCGGAGTGCCGCCGGGGCCATCATCATCACCGCAATCTACACCAACAACTTCACCGCCGTCATCACCAACTCTTCCCCCCTCTATGCAGCGGTGTATCCCCTCTTTTACTTGCTGTAATCCCTACTTAAACATGGTGCTCAACGCTATATATTATTTCCCAATGATGTATGGCTATCCTATGATGTTTGAGTAGATCTGTTTTGTCCTATGGGTTAATTGATGATCGTGATTGGTTTGAGTTGCATGTTTTATTATTGGTGCTGTCCTATGGTGCTCTCCATGTCGCGCAAGCGTGAGGGATCCCCGCTGTAGGGTTTGCAATATGTTCATGATTTTCTTATGGTGGGTGGCGTGACTGACAGAAGCACATACCCGAGTAAGTAGGTTGTTTGCGTATGGGAGTAAAGAGGACTTGATGCCTTATAATGCTATGGTTGGGTTTTACCTTAATGATCTTTAGTAGTTGCGGACGCTTGCTAGAGTTACAATCATAAGTGCATATGATCCAAGTAGAGAAAGTATGTTAGCTTATGCCTCTCCCTCAAATAAAATTGCAATAACGATTACCGGTCTAGTTATCGATTGCCCAGGGACAAATAACTTTCTCGTGACAAAAAGCTCTCTACTAAAACTAATTTAGTTGTGTCTTTATCTAAAAATCCCCTACTTTTTATTTACGTGCTCTTTATTATCTTGCAAACCTATCCAAAAACACCTACAAAGTACTTCTAGTTTCATACTTGTTCTAGGTAAAGCGAACGTTAAGCGTGCGTAGAGTTGTATCGGTGGTCGATAGAACTTGAGGGAATATTTGTTCTACCTTTAGCTCCTCGTTGGGTTCGACACTCTTACTTATCGAAAGAGGCTACAATTGATCCCCTATACTTGTGGTTTATCAAACACTAATTGGTGAGCGGTTGACCGAGGAACCGAATCTATTAGAGGAGTTGGGGGATGGGCGTGCAGGTGCAGGTGTAGGCACGTACCACGAGCCTGTTCTGGAAGAGGATAGGACCAGTGGAGAGGCAGAGGAAGAGCTCCTTCTTGGACAATGGCGCTTCTTCTCGTCCATATCCCCCCCCCCCCCGCGCGCAGCTAAGGAGGAGCCAACAACCACATTGAAGTCGTCCTCCTATGGCTTCCTTGGGACAAGAGCTTGCGGCGCCGCCTGCCTTTTAACCTGGGGCACAACAGAGGAGAAGGACTGAGGCCGCGAGCTAGGATGGGGCAAAGGGGCGGGGGCAGTAACCCTAGTCGCCACTCGGGGAGGAGAGGACAGAGGGCGAATGAGGCGACGAGAAGAGGGTGAGACGTTTTCACCTTTTTTTCTTCCTACACAATCCTTCGGCCGCTAACGTATTTTCCCTCGGCACGGTAAATTGACGTGGCACACCCCAGTGATCACCTTGTGTTTCTCTCTTGATGGATGTCATTGGGACGGGATCCGACATGATTGGATTTGGAATGGCCCGATCTACCAGCCGATAGGCTTGCCGACCGACAACAGGGTGCAGCAGGGCATGGCAACGGGGCCAATGATGCTAGCTAGGTTACCGGAGAATCGGATGTCGAGGAGAGAAGAAAGGCTGCATATCGATTTGGCATGCAGTGAGAAAATATTTTTTTAGGAAGAGTGAATCATTTTCTTTAGTGCGACAATTCGGTCGTAAACCCGTCCAACTCCCGCTCTTCGATTTGGTGGAGCTAGGTTTCCTGGCTTCTCATATATACACTGGGGGATGGCTTAGCTTCTCGGAGCTCAAGCGTTCGGGTTAGTTTTCGTGTGGAGTTAGCAGAGTTGAGAGCTGGAGAGGATCCGAACATGCCCGGTATATGGAGGATGCTTCATAAAATATGTAGATTCTGATAGATATGACGAATTTGCTAGAGTGTCATGACAACTCTGTTTTTCTTTTTTGCCCAGAATCGCCATGTTGGCAGTTATTATGGCAATTTGGTCATTATGGTAACTCTGCTATAGTTGCATTAAGAGTGTTGATCAAATGGACTTTCTCAAATGTCCGCGAGAAAATCTGGATATGATGCGGACAACCGGTTGGGGCCCCTCTAAGACTATCCCCCAAATATCCCTCCATTTTAGACATTTCAAACACAAAATTCGATGAAATTAAACTGAGTTAACAAGATCTAACGAGTTCGATATACATTAACTGCAAGCTACCAAAATTAAACCTAAACTAGGCTAAATAGGTCACATTGAACTTGTAGGTATGGCCTACAAGGCCACTAGGATGACCATCATCGTCGTCACCGCGATTGTTGTCATCATCGTGGTGGTTGTCGAAGCCACCACGGTATCCGTCCTTGGCCGCCGCGTCATGCTTGCACCGCAACCGATACTTCTCCTCCTCCGCCTCGCACCACCTCTCCTCTGCCTTGACGCAGAGCTCACGCTCTACTCGGCAACCCCGATATGCAGGTCCTAAATGATCACGCACAGGTGGTAGGAGTCCAAGGCCCATTCCTCTGTAAGCTCCGGGATTCAGGCCGACGACATTTGTGTCTTCATGAATGTTAGGGAGCATCGCGCCAGGCTCCGCTTCACCCGCTAATGGGTTGTGAGACCCATATGTCGAGGAGGACGCGCCCCGTGACCCATGCTCGCCGAGATAGTACTAGACGCGTGTGCACAATTGTGGCGAGGAAGGCACCCACTCTTGCCTCATGGGGGTGGGCGCCATTGGTTGCCGAGGCAGCGAGGATGGCTGGGGCCAGTTATGGTGTCCGATCTGGACATCGCGGTTCCTCGGTGGGGATGACGCGCGTTGTGGCCACGCGTCGCGATAGACACCGAGAACGCTACGTAGAGCCGCTTCTCGTCTTGCCAGGCAATCTCAAGCGCCTCGATCACCGACGCCTCCTCCTTTGACAAATCGGCCAAAATCTTGTCCCAGTTGATGTCGTCATTGGCAGACTCTTCCTTCACGATAGAGGGCGTTGTGGAGGAGAAGGGTCCGACGACATATGCCGGCGAGGTGCATTGCCCAGGGTGCACGCCTCGGGGATGTGTCCTTGTGTCCCCATAAGTTGGAGCCCGAGCTCCTACTGTCACTGGATCAATTGTCGCGGCGGCGCCGGTGATGTTGGCTTGAACTACGTCGGTACTTCCCCAAAGAGGAAGGGATGATGCAGCACAACAACGGTAGGTATTTCCCTCAGTTGATGAGACCAAGGTTATCGAACCAGTAGGAGAATCACGCAACACTACGTGAACGGCACCTGCACACAAATAACAAATACTCGCCACCCGACGTGTTAAAGGGGTTGCCAATCCCTTTCAGGCAACGGCGCCAGAGATAGGCAAACGGACGTGAGAGAGTTGTAAATATTGATAGATCGAACGCCAAATAAAATAAAGTGCAGCAAGGTATTTTTACATTTTTGGTTTAATAGATCTGAAAATAAAAGCAAAGGAAAATAGATCGCAAAGGCCAATATAATAAAGAAGAGACCCGGGGGCCATAGGTTTCACTAGTGGCTTCTCTCGAGAAAAATCGCAAACGGTGGGTGAACAAATTACTGTTGGGAAATTGATAGAACTTCAAATAATCATGACGATATCCAGGCAATGATCATTATATAGGCATCATGTCCAAGATTAGTAGACTGACGCCTGCCTGCATCTACTACTATTACTCCACACATCGACCGCTATCCAGCGTGCATCTAGCGTATTAAGTTCATGGAAAAACGGAGTAATGCAATAAGAACTATGACATGATGTAGACAAGATCTATTTATGTAGAAATAGACCCCCATCGTTTTATCCTTAGTAGCAACGATACATATGTGTCGGTTCCCCTTCTGTCACTGGGATCAAGCACCGTAAGATTGAACTCACTACAAAGCACCTCTTCCCATTGCAAGATAAATAGATCAAGTTGGCCAAACAAAACCCAAATATCGGAGAAGAAATATGAGGCTATAAGCAATCATGGATATAAGAGATCAAAGAAGACTCAAATAACTTTCATGGATAAAAAGATAGATCTGATCATAAACTCAAAGTTCATCGAATCCCAACAAACACACCGCAAAAGGAGTTACATCATATGGATCTCCAAGAGACCATTGTATTGAGAATCAAACGAGAGAGAGGAAGCCATCTAGCTACTAACTACGAACCCGTAGGTCTACAAAGATCTACTCACGCATCATCGGAGAGGCACCAATGGACATGATGCGCCCCTCCGTGATGGTGTCTAGATTGGATCTGGTGGTTCTGGACTCTGCGGCGGCTGGAATTGATTTTCGTCGACTCCCCTAGGGTTTCCGGAATATTGGGGTATTTATAGAGCAAAGAGGCGGTTCAGGGGGCAACCGAGGTGGGCACAACCCACCTGGGCGCGCTTGGGCCCCCAGGCGCGCCCTGGTGGGTTGTGCTCCCCTCGGAGCACCCCCAGGTGCTTCTCCGGCCCAATGGATGTCTTCTGGTCCAAAAAATCCGCAAAACGTTTCGCTGCGTTTGGACTCCGTTTGGTATTGATTTCCTGCGATGTAAAAAACATGCAGAAAACAGCAACTGGCACATAGCACTATGTCAATAGGTTAGTACCAAAAAATGATATAAAATGACTATAAAATGATTGTAAAACATCCAAGAATGATAATATAACAACATGGAAGAATAAAAAAATATAGATACATTGGAGACGTATCAGCATCCCAAGCTTAATTCCTACTCGTCCTCGAGTAGGTAAATGATGAAAACAGAATTTTTGATGTGGAATGCTGCCTAACATGTCATATCATATTCTTTTCTTTATAGCATGGACATTTGGACTTTTATATGGTTCAAAGCAATAGTCTAAACGCATAGCCTACGGGCATGTTGGATACTCCGGCAAGTAGAAGAACATAATAAAGTTTCTGAATGACTCAAACGGCAACAGGATCGAAGGTAATGACCAGTTAGCATCTCTGATACAAGGTTACTTTGAGGGACTGTTCACCTCAGAAGTCCTAGCTCCCGACCCTGGTCTACTGGGGAAAGTAAACAGGCGAGTAACTGAAGAAATGAACGCAAGCCTCTATGGAGTATACTAGCAACGAGGGGAAAGGAGTGCATCTACATACCCTTGTAAATCGCAAGCGGAAGCGTTCAAGTGAACGGGGTTGATGGAGTCGTACTCGCCGTGATCCAAATCACCGATGACCGAGTGCCGAACGGACGGCACCTCCGCGTTCAACACACGTACGGAGCAGCGATGTCTCCTCCTTCTTGATCCAGCAAGGGAGAAGGAGAGGTTGATGGAGATCCAGCAGCACGACAGCGTGGTGGTGGAAGTAGCGGGGATCCCGGCAGGACTTCGCCAAGCGCAAGCGGGAGGGAGAGGGAGGCGCCAGGGGCTGTGTTCCTGCTACCCTCCCTCCCCCCACTATATATAGGCCCCCTGAGCGCCGGCCCTGGATCCCATCTACAAGGGGGGCGGCGGCCAGGGGGGAAACTTGCCCCCCAAGTCAGGTGGGGCGCCCCCCACCCCTAGGGTTTCCAACCCTAGGCGCAGGGGGAGGCCCATGGGGGGAGCCCCAGCCCACTAGGGGCTGGTTCCCTTCCCACTTCAGCCCATGGGACCCTCTGGGATAGGTGGCCCCACCCGGTGGACCCCCGGGACCCTTCCGGTGGTCCCGGTACAATACCGGCGACCCCCAAAACTTTCCCGGTGGCCGAAACTTGACTTCCTATATATAATTCTTCACCTCCGGACCATTCCGGAACTCCTCGTGACGTCCGGGATCTCATCCGGGACTCCGAACAACTTTTGGGTTTCCGCATACTAATATCCCTACAACCCTAGCGTCAGCGAACCTTAAGTGTGTAGACCCTACGGGTTCGGGAGACATGCAGACATGACCGAGACGCCTCTCCGGTCAATAACCAACAGCGGGATCTGGATACCCATGTTGGCTCCCACATGTTCCACGATGATCTCATCGGATGAACCACGATGTCGAGGATTCAATCAATCCCGTATACAATTCCCTTTGTCAATCGGTACGTTACTTGCCCGAGATTCGATCGTCGGTATCCCAATACCTTGTTCAATCTTGTTACCGGCAAGTCACTTTACTCGTACCGTAATGCATGATCCCGTGGCTAACTCCTTAGTCACATTGAGCTCATTATGATGATGCATTACCGAGTGGGCCCAGAGATACCTCTCCGTCATACGGAGTGACAAATCCCAGTCTCGATCTGTGCCAACCCAACAGACACTTTCGGAGATACCCGTAGTGCACCTTTATAGTCACCCCGTTACGTTGTGACGTTTGGTACACCCAAAGCACTCCTACGGTATCCGGGAGTTGCACGATCTCATGGTCTAAGGAAATGATACTTGACATTGGAAAAGCTCTAGCAAACGAACTACACGATCTTTTGTGCTATGCTTAGGATTGGGTCTTGTCCATCACATCATTCTCCTAATGATGTGATCCCGTTATCAATGACATCCAATGTCCATAGTCAGGAAACCATGACTATCTATTGATCAACGAGCTAGTCAACTAGAGGCTTACTAGGGACACATTGTGGTCTATGTATTCACACATGTATTACGATTTTCGGATAACACAATTATAGCATGAACAATAGACAATTATCATGAGCAAAGAAATATAATAATAACCATTTATTATTGCATCTAGGGCATATTTCCAACAGGCTCCCACTTGCACTAGAGTCAATAATCTAGTTACATTGTGATGAATCGAACACCCATAGTGTTCTGGTGTTGATCATGTTTTGCTCTAGGGAGAGGTTTAGTCAACGGATCTGCTACATTCAGGTCCGTATGTACTTTACAAATATCTATGTCTCCATTTTGAACACTTTCACGAATGGAGTTGAAGCGACGCTTGATATGCCTGGTCTTCCTGTGAAACCTGGGCTCCTTGGCAAGAGCAATAGCTCCAGTGTTGTCATAGAAGAGAGTCATCGGGCCCGACGCATTGGGAATCACCCCTAGGTCGGTAATGAACTCCTTCATCCAGATTGCTTCTTGCGCTGCCTCTGAGGCTGCCATGTACTCCGCTTCACATGTAGATTCCGCCACGACGCTTTGCTTGCAACTGCACCAGCTTACTGCCCCTCCATTCAAAATATACGCGTATCCGGTTTGTGACTTCGAGTCATCCAGATCTGTGTCGAAGCTAGCGTCGACGTAACCCTTTACGACGAGCTCTTCGTCACCTCCATAAACGAGAAACATATCCTTAGTCCTTTTCAGGTACTTCAGGATATTCTTGACCATTGTCCAGTGTTCCATGCCGGGATTACTTTGGTACCTTCCTACCAAACTTACGGCAAGGTTTACATCAGGTCTGGTACACAGCATGGCATACATAATAGACCCTATGGCCGAGGCATAGGGGATGACACTCATCTTTTCTCTATCTTCTGCCGTGGTCGGGCATTGAGGCGTGCTCAATTGCACACCTTGCAATACAGGCAAGAACCCCTTCTTGGACTGATCCATATTGAACTTCTTCAATATCTTGTCAAGGTACGTACTCTGTGAAAGACCAATGAGGCGTCTTGATCTATCTCTATAGATCTTGATGCCCAATATATAAGCAGCTTCTCCAAGGTCCTTCATTGAAAAACACTCATTCAAATAGGCCTTTATACTTTCCAAGAATTCTATATCATTTCCCATCAATAGTATGTCATCCACATATAATAAGAGAAATGCTACAGAGCTCCCACTCACTTTCTTGTAAACACAGGCTTCTCCATAAGTCTGTGTAAACCCAAACGCTTTGATCATCTCATCAAAACGAATGTTCCAACTCCGAGATGCTTGCACCAGTCCATAGATGGAGCGCTGGAGCTTGCATACCTTGTTAGCATTCTTAGGATCGACAAAACCTTCCGGCTGCATCATATACAATTCTTCCTTAAGAAAGCTGTTAAGGAATGCCGTTTTGACGTCCATTTGCCATATCTCATAATCATAGAATGCGGCAATTGCTAACATGATTCGGGCGGACTTCAGCTTCGCTACGGGTGAGAAAGTCTCATCGTAGTCAACCCCTTGAACTTGTCGATAACCCTTAGTGACAAGTCGAGCCTTATAGATGGTCACATTACCATCCGCGTCTGTCTTCTTCTTAAAGATCCATTTATTTTCTATGGGTCGCCGATCATCGGGCAAGTCAGTCAAAGTCCATACTTCGTTTTCATACATGGATCCTATCTCGGATTTCATGGCTTCTAGCCATTTGTCGGAATCCGGGCCCGCCATCGCTTCTTCATAGTTCAAAGGTTCACCGTTGTCTAACAACATGATTTCCAGAACAGGGTTGCCATACCACTCTGGTGCGGAACGTGTCCTTGTGGACCTACGAAGTTCAGCAGTAACTTGATCCAAAGCTTCATGATCATCATCATTAACTTCCTCCCCAGTCGGTGTAGGCACCACAGGAACATCTTCCCGCGCTGCGCTACTTTCCGGTTCGGAAGGGGTGACTATCACCTCACCAAGTTCCACTTTCCTTCCACTTAATTCTTTCGAGAGAAACTCTTTCTCCAGAAAGGACCCATTCTTGGCAACAAAGATCTTGCCTTCGGATCTGAGGTAGAAGGTATACCCAATGGTTTCCTTAGGGTATCCTATGAAGACGCATTTTTCCGACTTGGGTTCGAGCTTTTCAGGTTGAAGTTTCTTGACATAAGCATCACATCCCCAAACTTTTAGAAACGACAGCTTAGGTTTCTTCCCAAACCATAATTCATACGGTGTCGTCTCAACGGATTTCGATGGAGCCCTATTTAAAGTGAATGCGGCAGTCTCTAAAGCATAGCCCCAAAATGAGAGCGGTAGATCGGTAAGAGACATCATAGATCGCACCACATCCAATAGAGTGCGATTACGACGTTCGGACACACCGTTTCGCTGAGGTGTTCCAGGCGGCGTGAGTTGTGAAACGATTCCACATTTCTTTAAGTGCGTACCAAATTCGTGACTTAAATATTCTCCACCACGATCTGATCATAAGAATTTTATTTTCCTGTCACGTTGATTCTCAACCTCACTCTGAAATTCCTTGAACTTTTCAAAGGTTTCAGACTTGTGTTTCATTAGGTAGACATACCCATATCTACTTAAGTCATCAGTGAGAGTGAGAACATAACGATATCCTCCGCGAGCCTCAACACTCATTGGACCGCACACATCGGTATGTATGATTTCCAATAAGTTGGTTGCTCGCTCCATTGTTCCGGAGAACGGAGTCTTGGTCATCTTACCCATGAGGCATGGTTCGCACGTGTCAAATGATTCGTAATCAAGAGACTCCAAACGTCCATCTGCATGGAGCTTCTTCATGCGCTTGACACCAATGTGACCAAGGCGGCAGTGCCACAAGTATGTGGGACTATCATTATCAACTTTACATCTTTTGGTATTCACACTATGAATATGTGTAACATCACGTTCGAGATTCATCAAGAATAAACCATTGACCAGCAGGGCATGACCATAAAACATATCTCTCATATAAATAGAACAACCATTATTCTCGGATTTAAATGAGTAGCCATCTCGAATTAAACGAGATCCAGATACAATGTTCATGCTCAAAGCTGGCACTAAATAACAATTATTGAGGTTTAAAACTAATCCTGTAGGTAAATGCAGAGGTAGCGTGCCGACGGCGATCACATCGACCTTGGAACCATTCCCGACGCGCATCGTCACCTCGTCCTTTGCCAGTCTCCGCTTATTCCGCAGTTCCTGTTTTGAGTTACAAATATGAGCAACCGCACCGGTATCAAATACCCAGGAGCTACTACGAGTACTGGTAAGGTACACATCAATTACATATATATCACATATACCTTTGGTGTTGCCGGCCTTCTTGTCCGCTAAGTATTTGGGGCAGTTCCGCTTCCAGTGACCACTTCCCTTGCAATAAAAGCACTCAGTCTCAGGCTTGGGTCCATTCTTCGACTTCTTCCCGGCAACTGGCTTACCGGGCGCGGCAACTCCCTTGCCGTCCTTCTTGAAGTTCTTCTTACCCTTGCCTTTCTTGAACTTAGTGGTTTTATTCACCATCAACACTTGATGTTCCTTTCTGATCTCCACCTCCGCTGATTTCAGCATTGAATATACCTCAGGAATGGTCTTTTCCATCCCCTGCATATTGAAGTTCATCACAAAGCTCTTGTAGCTCGGTGGAAGCGACTGAAGGATTCTGTCAATGACCGCGTCATCCGGGAGATTAACTCCCAGCTGAGACAAGCGGTTGTGTAACCCAGACATTTTGAGTATGTGCTCACTGACAGAACTATTTTCCTCCATTTTACAGCTGAAGAACTTGTCGGAGACCTCATATCTCTCGACCCGGGCATGAGCTTGGAAAACCATTTTCAGCTCTTCGAACATCTCATATGCTCCATGTTTCTCAAAACGCTTTTGGAGACCCGGTTCTAAGCTGTAAAGCATGCCGCACTGAACGAGGGAGTAATCATCAGCACGTGATTGCCAAGCGTTCATAACATCTTGGTTCTCTGGGATTGCTGCTTCACCTAGCGGTGCTTCTAGGACATAATCTTTCTTGGCAGCTATGAGGATGATCCTCAGGTTCCGGACCCAGTCCGTATAGTTGCTGCCATCATCTTTCAGCTTGGTTTTCTCTAGGAACGCGTTGAAGTTGAGGACAACGTGGGCCATTTGATCTACAAGACATATTGTAAAGATTTTAGACTAAGTTCATGATAATTAAGTTCATCTAATCAAATTATTCAATGAACTCCCACTCAGATAGACATCCCTCTAGTCATCTAAGTGAAACATGATCCGAGTTAACTAGGCCGTGTCCGATCATCACGTGAAACGGACTAGTCAAGATCGGTGAACATCTCCATGTTGATCGTATCTTCTATACGACTCATGCTCGACCTTTCGGTCTTCCGTGTTCCGAGGCCATGTCTGTACATGCTAGGCTCGTCAAGTCAACCTAAGTGTATTGCGTGTGTTCCGAGGCCATGTCTGTACATGCTAGGCTCGTCAACACCCGTTGTATGTGAACATTAGAATCTATCACACCTGATCATCACGTGGTGCTTCGAAACAACGAACCTTCACAACGGTGCACAGTTAGGGGGAACACTTTCTTGAAATTATTATAAGGGATCATCTTACTTACTACCGTCGTTCTAAGCAAATAAGATGCAAAACATGATAAACATCACATGCAATCAAATAGTGACATGATATGGCCATTATCATCTTGCTCCTTTGATCTCCATCTTCGGGGCGCCATGATCATCTTCATCACCGGCATGACACCATGATCTCCATCATCGTGTCTTCACGAAGTTGTCACGCCACCGATTACTTCTACTTCTATGGCTAACGCGTTTAGCAATAAAGTAAAGTAATTTACATGGCGTTATTCAATGACACGCAGGTCATACAAAAAATAAAGACAACTCCTATGGCTCCTGCCGGTTGTCATACTCATCGACATGCAAGTCGTGATTCCTATTACAAGAATATGATCAATCTCATACATCACATATATCATTCATCACATCTTCTGGCCATATCACATCACAAGGCACATGCTGCAAAAACAAGTTAGACGTCCTCTAATTATTGTTGCAAGTTTTTAAGTGGCTTGTATAGGTTTCTAGCAAGAACGTTTCTTACCTACGTAAAACCACAATGTGATATGCCAATTTCTATTTACCCTTCATAAGGACCCTTTTCATCGAATCCGTTCCGACTAAAGTGGGAGAGACAGACACCCGCTAGCCACCTTATGCAACTAGTGCATGTCAGTTAGTGGAACCTGTCTCACGTAAGCGTACGTGTAAGGTCGGTCCGGGCCGCTTCATCCCACAATACCGCCGACAACTGCTTTGTGTTCTACTCGTGCATAGTAACTACGCATACGCCTGGCTCATGATGCCACTGTTGGGGATCGTAGCAGAATTTTAAAATTTCCTACGCATCACCAAGATCCATCTATAGAGTATACTAGCAACGAGGGGAAAGGAGTGCATCTACATACCCTTGTAAATCGCAAGCGGAAGCGTTCAAGTGAACGGGGTTGATGGAGTCGTACTCGCCGTGATCCAAATCACCGATGACCGAGTGCCGAACGGACGGCACCTCCGCGTTCAACACATGTATGGAGCAGCGACGTCTCCTCCTTCTTGATCCAGCAAGGGGGAAGGAGAGGTTGATGGAGATCCAGCAGCACGACGGCGTGGTGGTGGAAGTAGCGGGGATCCCGTTAGGGCTTCGCCAAGCGCAAGCGGGAGGGAGAGGTGTTGCAGGGGAGAGGGAGGCGCCAGGGGCTGTGTTCCTGCTGCCCTCCCTCCCCCCACTATATATAGGCCCCCTGGGGGGGCGCCAGCCCTGGATCCCATCTACAAGGGGGGGCGGCGGCCAGGGGGGAAACTTGCCCCCCAAGTCAGGTGGGGCGCCCCCCACCCCTAGGGTTTCCAACCCTAGGCGCAGGGGGAGGCCCATGGGGGGCGCCCCAGCCCACTAGGGGCTGGTTCCCTTCCCACTTCAGCCCATGGGGCCCTCCGCGATAGGTGGCCCCACCCGGTGGACCCCCGGGACCCTTCCGGTTGTCCCGGTACAATACCGGCGACCCCCGAAACTTTCCCGGTGGCCGAAACTTGACTTCCTATATATAATTCTTCACCTTCGGACCATTCCGGAACTCCTCGTGACGTCCGGGATCTCATCCGGGACTCTGAACAACTTTCGGGTTTCCGCATACTAATATCTCTACAACCCTAGCGTCACCGAACCTTAAGTGTGTAGACCCTACGGGTTCGGGAGACATGCAGACATGACCGAGACGCCTCTCCGGTCAATAACCAACAGCGGGATCTGGATACCCATGTTGGCTCCCACATGTTCCACGATGATCTCATCGGATGAACCACGATGTCGAGGATTCAATCAATCCCGTATACAATTCCCTTTGTCAATCGGTACGTTACTTGCCCGAGATTCGATCGTCGGTATCCCAATACCTTGTTCAATCTCGTTACCGGCAAGTCACTTTACTCGTACCGTAATGCATGATCCCGTGGCTAAATCCTTAGTCACATTGAGCTCATTATGATGATGCATTACCAAGTGGGCCCAGAGATACCTCTCCGTCATACGGAGTGACAAATCCCAGTCTCGATCCGTGCCAACCCAACAGACACTTTCGGAGATACCCGTAGTGCACCTTTATAGTCACACAGGTACGTTGTGACGTTTGGTACACCCAAAGCACTCCTACGGTATCCGGGAGTTGCACGATCTCATGGTCTAAGGAAATGATACTTGACATTGGAAAAGCTCTAGCAAACGAACTACACGATCTTTTGTGCTATGCTTAGGATTGGGTCTTGTCCATCACATCATTCTCCTAATGATGTGATCCCGTTATCAATGACATCCAATGTCCATAGTCAGGAAACCATGACTATCTGTTGATCAACGAGCTAGTCAACTAGAGGCTTACTAGGGACACGTTGTGGTCTATGTATTCACACATGTATTACGATTTTCGGATAACACAATTATAGCATGAACAATAGACAATTATCATGAACAAAGAAATATAATAATAACCATTTATTATTGCCTCTAGGGCATATTTCCAACACCTAGGCCGGTGCCCTGCGCCGGTGGCCACTCCGGCCCCGGCGGCCACCCTCACGTTGACCTCGGTGGTGCCTCTCCCCACCGATTGTCTCCGATGGCTCCATTTGCCCTCAACTTTGATCGTGGGAAGATTTTCCAAGCAGAGATGAGAGCCAAGTTTGGGCACCCTGTGGTGTTCTCTCCTAGTTTCAAGCGCAAGGAATTCATCCTTGTAGTGTCCTTCTATCGCTCTTCCTTCAAGTTGGATGTGCATACGGTTAGTGTTGCGCTTCAAGCTTCTTTTGGGTGTTATGCCCAAGGTTTTCGTGTTCGTCATCTTAAGGATCGTTCCTTCAAGTTTTCGGTGGCCTCAAAATATGTGGGTTTTGCTATCTACAATGCTGGTAGAGTTAGTGAAAAAGTGTTTGATCTTGCTTTTAACCTTTGGGGCAATGGGGGTCCCAATTGGATCCGTGAAGAGGTTGCTTTTTATGCTGAAGAAGATCGAGAGTGGACTTTAGTTGGTAAAAATGGTAAGGCCGTGGTTGTGGCCGGCAATGATCGTCGGAGTTCCCACCGTAGATCGGTCTTCGAACAGTTATCGGGGTGCATTCATGATGAGCATAGTCAGGGTTCAGGCTCAATCACCCCCAGTCGTAATGTGCCTGTTAATGAATCACCAACGGTGCAACCTAATTACTCTGTTCGACGTGATTCTCGTTCCTACGTGCATGTCATGTGTCATGCATTTGGGGAAATGGGCCATTTGGCGCGTAACTGTCCGGTGCCGAACCTCCCGGGCCTGTGGCCTTTCCTCCGGTTTGATTCTTTTCCCAGCCCACCAGATTGGGCTTGGGCCCCGGGAGAGGTTAGTGGCTGGTTTCGGGCGAGTGGGCCGCATTGTCAAGTCAGGCAAGTCGCTTCATTTAGGGAGCTCGTCTCGGGACTATTTCCAAATTTCCAACCGAGACTGTCCCTTGCCTCTTCGCATTCTGCCTCTATTCTGCCCACCAACTCTGCTTCGACTAGCTCGCCACAAACCCCGCCTCAGTTGTGTGTTTCCGGTGAGAGTTCTCCAGCGATGGCCAATATTCCGATCGATCCGCATCCGTTCGTTCCTCCAGGGTTTCAGATTCAGCAGATCGAGGGCCGGAATGGAGTGGCTCGAGTGGTTCTGCCGCGCCGTCCTCGCCGTCATGAAGAATGGGCGATTGTGACTATCCAGCCGCTTCCGGATGAGGTACATTTCCACAATGTTCGTGAAGTAGTTGAGGAGTTCTTGGAGGGTGTGGAGCAAGTTGGCCATGGTAGTATTCAGCCCTGTCCTTTTTTTGACGCGTATGTGCAGTTCATCCATGTCAGAGACAGAGATAGGCTCATTCGTCAAAGTCCGCATGCATTTGGAGATGTTTTTCTGTCGTTTGTGCCGCATAATCAGGGTAGAAATTGGAGGAGGGTTAATTTTAATAGAGTCTGCTGGCTGCTGATTGTGGGGGTCCCTTTTGACCACTGCAACACTAAAGATATTTCTTTGGCCATTACTAAGTTCGGTCGTATTATTAATTGGTAAAAGGAAGATGCTCGGAGGGGCAAGGTTTTAGTCAAGGCTAGATGTACTGAGCTGATTGACATTCCTAAAAGCATTCGCCGGTCTGAAGGTGAAGGGTTTGAAGAGGAATCGTGGACTAGTTCAGTGGAGGTTATTCTTGACGAGTTGCAAGGTGGTGGGCCTAAGGATGAAGATCCTATCCCTCCTCCAGATGTTGATCCTTACCCCTCCGTCAAAATGCAAATGATTTCCCAGGGTTTCATATTGCTCCTCCCGCCAACAATGCAGCTGTTAACAATGAAGAGTGGGATGAGTGGGACGAGCAAGGCCATTGGGCTTTCCCTCAGCCGGTCAATTAGAATGCTGCTGAAGAGATTCTTCAAGATGAAATGCCAGTTAATGAAGAAGATGGAGCCCCTGAAAATAGCACAACAACTAATGTCTCTCTGTCTGAAGATGAGCACTCTCATCACAATTTGGTGTTAGCTCTGCAGCCTGCTGAGGAGGTCACTCAAGATGTTCCTGTTCCCACCTTGGGTGTGGGTTTGCACAACATTTTCCTGGCATATACCAATGAGGAACTGGATGACCAGTTGATTCACAATGACCAGCTTGCCAACCTTGGAGAGGAACCAGTCCCTCCTTTGGCAACTGAATCTTTCCTGCTTTGGTCCCTGAACCTGTTGTAGCTCATGAGCAGGCTGGTGCTTTTGTCAACAGTTCTGCCTCTGACATTCTCATGCTAGAACCTGGTAGTGATCAGATGGAGACTGTCCTTCCAGAAGAGGCCCCTGCTGTCCAGCCTTCTGAAATTCTCAATGAGAGTCTTGTTATGAGGCCTGGTGACTCTGCTGTTCCTCAACTGCCTGATAGAGTTGTGACAGACTCTGAAGTTGTTGTGGTAGCTTCTGTCTCTGCAGGGGATGGCCCTGCCACTATTCCCAATGTTGTTCCTGGGTCTGTCCCTGACAAGGAGGTGGAAAACATAATCTCTGCACCCAAGGTTCTAAAGACTCCTGGTTCAGGTAACTGTGTGGGTTCCTCCTCTTATTCAGTTAACATGGATAACATAGCTGAGAAACATGCTTTATCTATGATTGATGGGGCCCACCCAATAGCAGAAGAGGGATTGGACTTGTGGGTGACACATTTTGCTCCTGGAATTTCCAATAAGGAAAACATATACAAGGTCATGATCCCTATTAGCTGGTCCAATTTTATTCTGCACCTGCTGTTAACTCCTAATAAGTTTGGCTGGACCCTGCACCTGCTTAAGTCTTCTTTATGGAAATTGCTAACTGCCAATTGTGTTGATGAGGATGTGTTGGAATTCCATATCCCTGATACTTGTTCTGTTACTCAAGCACCCAGTTGTTTGCAGGAGGTCCATGAGAATATTGAGAAGGATAAGATTGAGGTCTCTGGGGCTCTGACTCCTGCTGCTTCTCCTCACAAAGACACCTCTCAAGTACTAGAGGGCACTGGCACAAGGAAAATAAGAGGAAAAGGTCCCCTGGTTGAAACTGTGGTAAGAAGGAGTGACAGAATCAGACTTGAGAATAATGGTTTCAAAAAAAATTATTGCACTGGCAATGTTTGTTTACCATGTAATGCTCTTCCACCTGTTACAAACCTTCATGTGATCAAAAATCTCACAAAATCATTCTGCAAGGTGGCTGATGAGGAGTTGCATGAGAATTTGTCAAAGAAGCCAAAAATGAGGGAGCAAGGAGGAGTGGCTGGGGTGCCCAAGACCACTGGAGACAAGGCCCAAGGAAAGAAATGATGATAAAGTCTCCCTTTAATAAGCTCTTTGGCTGGTTAGGCCCTAGTAGTATCCTGGTTGAGGGCTGTATTTTGCTTATGTGGGTTTTATTTTGCTACTGTAAGACTATCTGTAATCTGGTCCTTCTAGTGGTGTGCTCCTGGTCCCAATTTCTGTGGGTAACCTATGCTGGATTAGGTCGCTGTGATGTTATGAATTGGTGTCTGAGGATTATGCTGCTCATGTATGTCTGCTTGCTGAGTGTCTATCTGTCCTTTCAAGGGATGGTCCTTGAATTGTTTGCTGCTAAAATTAGTAGATATAATGAATAACAACAGATCCTGGAGTATCTTAAACTGGAATGTTAGAGGCATTAATTCTCCTGATAAATGGTTGGCTTTGAGGCAAAAAATTGAAGAAAGTGATGCTGGCATTGTGTGTCTGCAGGAAACCAAAAGAGAGAATTTTGATCTGCCATACATTAACAATTTCTGTCCACAAAGGTTCAATAAATTCCTCTTCTTACCCTCTGTGGGTGCTTCTAGGGGACTTCTCATTGCTTGGAATGGGTCTCTTTTTGCTGGTTCCCTGATGTTTTAGAACAGATTTTCCTTGGCTGTGAAATTCATTTGCACTGCTAATAATCAGTCTTGGGTATTAACCAATATTTATGGGCCATGTAGGCAGGAAGATAAAGCTGAATTTATTCAATGGTTTTCTAATATCCAGATGCATGATGATGTGGATTGGATTGTTATGGGTGATTTCAATTTTATTAGATCACCAAATGACAGAAATAAGCCTGGTGGGGATGTGAATCAGATGCTCTTATTTAATGAGGCAATTAGCAACTTGGGTCTTGTTGAATTACCCTTAAAAGGCAGACAATTCAGTTGGAGTAACATGCAAGAGAACCCACTTCTTGAAAAATTGGATTGGTTTTTCACCTCACCCTCTTGGTTGATTTCTTACACAGACACCACTGCCCTACCCATGGCCAAACCTGTTTCTGACCACCTGCCTTGCATGATCAAAGTTGGTACAACTATTCCTAAATCCAAGATTTTTAGATTTGAAAATTATTGGCTGCAACACAGTGATTTCAAAGAAATTATTATGAATGCTTGGAACATCCCAGTGGGGCACTCTGATGCTGCAAAAAGGATTAATGCTAAGTTTAAAAATCTAAGAAGAGCTCTTAAGTTGTGGGCAAAAAGTATTTCAAGTCTCAAGAGTACCATCCAAGACCTTAATGACTGTATCTTTTTTTGGGACCTCATTGAAGAATTCAGAAATCTTGGCTCTCATGAATGGAATTGTAGGGCCATGCTCAAGAAATACCTCCTGATTGTGCTTAATAACCAAAAAAATTACTGGAAGCAAAGAGGAAAAATAAAAGGGGTAAAATTTGGTGATGAGAACACCAAATTCTTTCATGCTAAAGCTTCAATTAATCACAAGCACAATAAGATTGCTATGCTATTAAATGAGGACCAAGTTGAAGTTACTGACCATGCAGGCAAAGCAGCAATTCTTTGGGAGGCTTTTAAAAAGAGATTGGGCCAGTCAGAGGGCCATTCTATGCACTTTGATCTTCAAAGTTTATTTGATCAGCACATCCCAAACTCCATTTTCCAGGACCTGGAATTGCCATTTACTACAGAAGAAATTAATGAGGTGGTAAAAAACCTTCCCACTGACAAATCTCCTGGCCTAGATGGTTTTAATAATGAATTTCTGAGAGCTTGCTGGGATATTATTGGTGAAGATGTCAGACAGTTAATCATGGACTTCCATGCTGGAAATGTTTCTCTTGAAAGTATCAACACCTCCTTCATTACCCTGGTCCCCAAAAAAGATGTGCCCACTTCTCCCAATGATTTCAGACCAATTTCTCTATTGAATGGGGTGCTCAAAATCATCACAAAAATTCTGGCAAACAGATTGCAGAAAGTGATACTTCAAATGATACATGTCAATCAATATGGCTTTCTGAAGGACAGAGTTATACAGGATTGCTTGGGCTGGGCCTATGAATATATCCACCAATGCTACAGGTCAGGTGAGGAAATTTTGGTGTTAAAACTAGACTTTGAAAAAGCTTTTGATACAATTGAGCACCAAGCTATTATTGACATCCTCAGAGCAAAGGTTTTGGAGAAAAATGGATTAATTGGATCCAGGCTCTTTTTAACTCTGCCACTTCTGCAGTACTACTGAATGGTGTTCCTGGCAAAAAAATTACTGCTTAAGAGGTGTCAGACAAGGAGACCCGCTCTCCCCCCTATTATTTGTGCTGGCTGCTGACTTCCTTCAGTCTATTCTCAACAAGGCCATGAACCTGGGCATTATGTCTGCTCCTCTGCAAGTTAACTCTTGCCCTGATTTCCTAGTGATTCAGTATGCAGATGATACTCTGGTGGTGATGCCTGCAAATTCTACACAACTTCTCTATCTCAAGGCCCTACTCAATTATTTTGCCTCTGCCACTGATCTGAGAGTCAACTATGCAAAGTCATTCCTAGTTCCAATCAATATGGAGGAAGAAAGGATTCAGCTTTTCACCAATACTTTCAATTGTGCCGGAGGCCAATTCCCTTTCACATATTTGGGTCTTCCCCTGGGATTAATGAAACCTACAGTGGAACAATGCCTCCCCATAGTTTCCAAAAATGCAAAAAGACTGGCTGGGCTGGCCACCTTCATGACTCAGGCTGTTAAAATACTCCTGGTTAAATCTGTGTTGGCCTCACTTCCAATTTTCTTCATGTGCTGCCTTGACATACCGATCACCATCAAGAAGCAAATTATCAAGTACTTAAGACACTGTTTATGGAGAAGCCCAGACTTGGAAGACAGAAGGCCTGCTCTAGTTGCTTGGAGCATAGTGTGCAAACCCAAGGATCAAGGTGGTTTGGGTATTTTGGATATCTATGTCCAGAACAAAACTCTTTTAATGAATAACCTGCACAAATTCTTCAATAGGCATGATATTCCTAGGGTCAATCTTATTTGGGAATCCTATTACTCTAATGGTCAGTTGCCAGGGGAGGAGCAAGTGGGATCATTCTGGTGGAAATCAAATTTAGCCCTTCTGGATCACTACAAGGCTATTGCAAGATGCAATGTTGGAGATGGCAAGAGTGCTTTGTTCTGGGAGGATCTCTGGCATGACAATATCATGAAAACCAAATTTCCACACTTATTCACCTTTGTTATCAACCCTCAGGAAAGTGTGCACCAAACATTGAATACATTGAGGATATGTTTCACCTGCCTTTGTCCACACAAGCTCATGAGGAATTCCTTCACATGGAAGCCATTTGTCTAGCAGTCAAAAGCTCAGAATTCATAGACCTGCATGACACTTGGAGCTACATTTGGGGCAATGAATTCTATTCTTCTACTAAAGCTTATAGGGCTTTGATTGGATTCAAACAAGTACCCCAACATTTCATCTAGCTTTGGAAAAGTTCTTGCCAGCCCAAACACAAAGTCTTTTTCTAGATGCTACTTCATGACAGATTGAACACAAGGAATTTACTCAGGAGAAAGACATTTGTTTTGGAATATTATAACTGTGCCACCCTCGATTGCCAATAGGAGGAAACTCTCTTTCATTTATTCTGGGGCTGCCCTTTTGCTAAGCAATGCTGGAACTTCATCTGCCCAACTAGAACACCAAACTTATCAGTGCTTGAAGCCTTTCAAGATCTCAAAGAGAAGTTGCAGGTACCCTTCTTCATGGATATCATTATTTTGGGCTCATGGGCTATCTGGATCACACGCAACAACAAGATTTTTTAGCACATTCAACCCTCCTTCCAATGATGGAAAGCTATCTACTTTGAAGAGCTCAAGTGGCTGAAGTACAGAATCAAGAAAAAGCAGGAAGCATCTTTCTTAGTGTGGCTGGATAACATCTTGTAATCTCTTGTTTTTGTAATCTAGTTTAGTTTAGTTTCCTTTCTTTTCTGTCTTGTTTTCTGTTCTTCTTCTTTCTTTGTTGGGCTTACCTCAAGCCTACTAGGATCTTTTAGACCTTGGTACTCTGGCTCTTTACTTTAATAAAAGTTGTAGTGGGGTTTTACCCTACTGTTTATAGTCAAAAAAAGCAATAGTCTAGTTTTGACATGAGACTTAAATACTCAAGCATATCAACAAGCAACCATGTCTTTCAAAATATCAATGCTAAAATAAGTTATCCCTAGTCCATCATGCTCAATCATTGATCCATTCATGAAACACGCTCGCATATTAGCTACACCCAATGCTCAAGTACGATCATAGTGCCTCCTAGTTGTTGCTTTATAAGAGAAGATGGAGACTCAAATTAAAAATAAAAATTGCATAAAGTAAAAGAAAGGCCCTTCGCAGAGGGAAGTAGGGATTTGTAGAGGTGCCAGAGCTCAAAGCGAAAAATATAGAGATAAAAACATTTTGAGAGGCATACTTTTCCCACCAACGAAAACGACCTAGAGCTCCCAACACTTTCTATGCTAGATATATCATAGGCGGTTCCCAAACAAAAAATAAAGTTTATTCCTTTTTCCACCATACTTTCACTCTCCATGGCTAGCCGAATCCACGGTTGCCCTCCATACCAACACTTTTCAAGGAATTTATTATTTGACAACATAAAGTAAATTCATTTTTCATTTCGGGACTGGGCATCCCTAATACCTTTGCCTTACTCTCATGCAATGACAAGTGAATAAACACTCATCGTGAGAATAACACATCTAGCATGGAAAATATTAGCCACCCCTCACCGCCTCGCGAGCGGTACGAGCACACAAAAGAGAAATTTATTTTGAAAATTAGAGATGGCACATTAAAATTTGCATAGAGCGGCAAAAGAATACCGCATATAGGTAGGTATAGTGGACTCATGTGGCAAAACTGGTTTAAAGGATTTTGGATGCACAAGTAGTGATCATACTTAGTGCAAAATGAAGGCTAGCAAAAGTTGAGAAGCGGCCAACCAAGAAACAAATAATCTCATAAGCGAGCATTAAGCATAATTAACACCGAATAATGCACCACAAGTAGGATATAATTTCATTGCATGACTATTGACTTTCGTGCTTGCATAGGGAATCACAAACCTTAACACCAATATTCTTACTAAAGCATAATTAGTCATCAACATGACTCACATATCACATCATCATATCTCACAACTATTATAAGGAATCAAGTTTATTTTGTCCAATGATCTTCATGAAAGTTTTTATTATATCCTTCTTGGATATCTATCACTTTGAAACTAATTTTCATGTGTTGCTTTTAATAAGCTCAAACAAATATAAGTGAAGATCATGAGCATAATATTTCTTTCTCTCAAATTAATTTAAGTGAAGCAAGAGAGATTTTTAAAAAAAATTACTAACTCTCAAACAAATCTAAGTGAAGCAAGAGAGCATTTCTTCAAAAAATAACAAAGCACACCATGCTCAAAAAGATATAAGTGAAGCACTAGAGCAATTCCATAGCTCATAAAAATTTAAGTGAAGCATAAAGAGCAATTCTAACAAGTCATAGCATAATTTTGGCTCTCTCAAATAGGTTTGTCCAGCAAGGATTCATGACTTAGAACACAAAGCAAAACAAGCAAAGACTCAAATCATACAGGACGCTCCAAGCAAAACTCATAGTATGTGACGAATAAAAATATAACCTTGAGTAAAATACCGATGGTCGTTAGAAGAAAGAGCGGATGCCACTCGGGGCATCCCCAAGCTTAGTTGCTTGCTTCTCTTTGGATAATAGCTTGGGATGCCGTGGGCATCCCCAAGCTTAGGCTCTTCTTACTCCTTATTCCTGCATCCATCGTAACATCACCCAAAACTTGAAAACTTCAATCAGACAAAACTCAACAAAACCTTCGTGAGATTCGTTAGTATAAGAAAGCAAATCACTACTATAAGTACTGTAGAAAACCAATTCATATTTTATTCTTGCATTATATCTACTGTATTCCAACTTTTCTATGGCAAAAACTCATCAAAGGAAACCATAGAATCATCAAAACAAGCACACAACGCAAGGAAAACAGAATCTGTCAAAAACAGAATAGTCTGTGGAAATCTGAAAACTTTGAATACTTATTTAACTCCAAAAATTCTGAAAAATTAGGACGACCTGGGTTGTATGTTAATCTTGTGTAAAAAATTCAGAGCAAAAACATGTTTCTGTGATTTTTGAAAATTATTTTCGTGAGCACATAAGTTTCTGTTTTTCATCAAGATCAAACAACTATCACCCAAGAAGATCCTAAAGGCTTTGCTTGGCATAAACACTAATTAAAACACACAAAAAACACAATCATAACAGTAGCATAATTGTGAAAACACTCAAGAAGAGAAATCAAAAGACAAAAATAAATTTTACTCATTGGGTTGCCTCCCAACAAGCGCTATTGTTTCACGCCCTTAGCTAGGCATAAAGCAAGGGTCTAAGTTTTGTCATCTTTGTTTCTAGATCCATAAGATGCCCTCATGATTGATTCATATGGTGGCCTAATTCTTGTTCTAGGGAAGTGTTCCATACCCTTCCTTAGTGGAAATTGAAATTTAATATTGCCTTCTTTCATATCAATCACGGCACCAATAGTATGTAAAAACGGTCTACCAAGAATAATTGGACAAGATGGATTGCAATCAATATCAAGAATGATGAAATCTATGGGCACATAATTCCTATTTGCAAGAATAAGAACATCATTAATTCTTCCCATAGGCTTTTTAATAGTAGAATCCACCAAGTGCAAATTTAAAGAGCATTCTTCAATATCGGTAAGACCAAGCACATCACATAAAGATTTCAGAATTGTAGAAACACTAACACCCAAGTCACATAAAGCAAAACACTCATAATTTTTAATCTTGACTTTGATAGTAGGTTCCCACTCATCATGTAATTTTCTAGGAATTGAAACTTCTAACTCCAACTTTTCTTCAAAAGCTTTCATCATAGCATCAACAATATGTTTAGTAAAAGCTTTATTTTGTTCATAGGCATGGGGTGAATTTATCATGGATTGCAACAAAGAGATACAATCATCAAAGAGCAACTATCATAATTAAAGTCTTTGTAATTCAAAAGAGTGGGCACATCACTAGTTAAAGTCTTGACCTCTTCAAACCCACTTTTATCAATTTTCTCAACAAGATTTTCACCCTCCGAATTATCGGGACGCCTTCTAGCTAAAGTTGACTCTTCTCTAGTCCCTTTATCATCAATTTTAATTTTACTAAACAAGGAATCAATAGAAGAAACACCAATCATTTTAAGATCTTTATCACTTTTATCTTCTAATGAAATTGGTTTAGCGGCCATCTATTATATAATTAAAACAAGAGTAAAACAAGCCATGACGTTCGTCCACACAGATTAAATTATCTTGACCACTAATTTTATAGATTAAGGGTTGAGATTTCTAGATGTAAACGTTACACACAAATATTGTTACGTACAAACAATTGAACACGTCATGTACAAATAGTCATATTTTCCTCTATGCAGTAGTATTGGGGCGCATAAAACAAACCGGAACCAGCAGACGTGTTTGTATCAAACACGACAGCCTATCAAACCTTGGTGGCAAATGTTTAGTCTGGCTTTGAATACAATTTTCGATAGAAGGCAGACCGAAAAGGAAAAATTGAAAAAGCAGCGTGATGCTGTGTTGGGCCACAAACAGCTTGACTTGGGCCGTCTGCATAGCTATGCATTCGTGTTTTTTTTTGTAAAAACCTTAGATGCGCTCACTGTTTCTTTTTCTCTTTTTTTTCTAATACGCTTGGACATCTGAGTGCAAATGATGTTACAAAAATGTAAATAAATAATTCTACAAAAGGTAATTAAGCCATTCAATTTAAATGGGCTGTAATAAGATCAAATAATAGTTACTCCCTCCATAAACTAATATAAGAGTGTTTAGAATACTAAAGTAGTGATCTAAACACTCTTATATTAATTTACAGAGGGAGTATTAAATTCATAATAGCCGAGCAATCCAGTTGCCAAAAAAAATAGCCCGAACCGTACACAAGCAAAGACATACTCTATTTGCAGGCATGTGATGATGTCATTGCTTAGGTCAGCATGCACCAAATTGGATTGCTTTGTGCCTGCTCCACCGTTGGGCGCGTAGCACAACAAATTTGGTTAGCTATGTTGTCAGGTGAGCGACTTTAGTACAAATAGTGTTGAACATAAAAAGCATGGACAATTAACAGATACAGTACTACTTTAGTAGAGGTAAGCAAGAATTTAGTACGAATTTAGTAAGAATTTAGTACAAATAGTGTTGCACATAAAAAACATGGACAATTAACACATACAGTACGAATAGTATTACTTTTGGTAGTGGCATACTAGACCTGCGCGTTGCCCGGGACAGACTTCAAAAATTACAGAAATTGTCAAGCCTAAGTATGACCCGGCTTGAGACATGCAAGTACTAACTTTTACCTACTAATTTTGTTGCTGTTAGAATATTAGAATACAATATTAAGACTATTAATATATATTGTTGTATTGAGAGTCCGATTTTACCCAAACCATTGAGCTTTCCGATTGGGCCGGGTAGGCTGCCATGCCATGCCAAGATTTACTCCTTCCAATAACCTAATAAACTTAATGTAACATTTTCATGAAACACGAGAATCTCTTTTTTTTAGTTGAAAGAAGCTCTTTTCTGGGAAGTACACGTTAACTACAATCTTTTCTTACATATAATGCAGAATTGCTAACAAAGGGAAGAATAAGACCAGATAACAATTACAAACGTATTTAATGGCATTATGGAAATCCCAAATTCTAATGCAATAGATATTTCGAAATGCACAAGAGTAGAAATCTAGCCACGCAAATGCGCGGGTGACACTGCTAGTTTGATTTACTAGAGTAGTTTGTGCATCGGATATTTTTCCTAGCAAACTTTCAGCAAAAGCATACTTAGATTGGAGATTGCAAACCTCTTTACTAATATCATCAGGTTGCTTTGTTATAGCATCCAACACAACGGAGTGTTCCTTAAGTTCTTCACTAAAATACTTATTATGCTCAAATTGTGTAGTCATATATTCCTTAGTAATTTTCTCAATTTCAAGCAAAATATTGGGGTAAGGAACATCGTAATATTTTCTTTGAGGCATCATGACTATGCAAACAAGAACGCACACAAAAATAGATCCGGCAAGAAAACGGCGAACGAAAAAGAGGGCGAATAAAATGACAAATTTTTCTAAAGTGGGGGAGAGAAAAATGAGAGGCAAATGACAAATAATGTAATTGCGAGGAGATGAGATTTGTGATTAGGAACGTGGTAGATGTAGATGATGTCTCCCTGGCAACGGCGCCAGAAATTCCTTTTGATGTTGGCTTGAACTACGTCGGTATTTCCCCAAAGAGGAAGGGATGATGCAGCACATCAACGGTAGGTATTTCCCTCAGTTGATGAGACCGAGATTATCGAACCAGTAGGAGAATCACAATACTACGTGAACGGCACCTGCACACAAATAACAAATACTCGCAACCCGACGTGTTAAAGGGGTTGTCAATCCCTTTCGGGCAACGGCGCCAGAGATAGGCAAACAGACGTGAGGGAGTTGTAAATATTGATAGATCGAACGCCAAATAAAATAAAATGCAACAAGGTATTTTGTATTTTTGGTTTAACAGATCTGAAAATAAAAGTAAAGGAAAATAGATCGCAAAGGCAAATATAATAAAGAAGAGACCCGGGGCCGTAGGTTTCACTAGTTGCTTCTCTCGAGAAAAATAGTAAATGGTGGGTGAACAAATTACTGTTGGGCAATTGATAGAACTTCAAATAATCATGACGATATCCAGGCAATGATCATTATATAGGCGTCACGTCCAAGATTAGTAGACCGACTCCTGCCTGCATCTACTACTATTACTCCATACATCGACCGCTATCCAGCATGCATCTAGTGTATTAAGTTCATGGAAAAACGGAGTAATGCAATAAGAACTATGACATGATGTAGACAAGATCTATTTATGTGGAAATAGACCCCATCGTTTTATCCTTAATAGCAACAATACATACGTGTCGGTTCCCATTCTGTCACTGGGATCAAGCACCATAAGATCAAACCCACTACAAAGCACCTCTTCCCATTTCAAGATAAATAGATCAAGTTGGCCAAACAAAACCCAAATACCGGAGAAGAAATACGAGGCTATAAGCAATCATGCATATAAGAGATCAAAGAAGACTCAAATAACTTTCATGGATAAAAAGATAGATCTGATCATAAACTCAAAGTTCATCGGATCCCAACAAACACACCGCAAAAAGAGTTACATCATATGGATCTCCAAGAGACCATTGTATTGAGAATCAAACGAGAGAGATGAAGCCATCTAGTTACTAACTATGAACCCGTAGGTCTACAAAGAACTACTCACGCATCATCGGAGAGGCACCAATGGACATGATGCACCCCTCCGTGATGGTGTCTAGATTGGATCTCGTGGTTCTGGACTCTGCGGCGGCTGGAATTGATTTTCGTCGACTCCCCTAGAGTTTCTGGAATATTAGGGTATTTATAGAGCAAAGAGGCGGTTCAGGGGGCACCCGAGGTGGGCACAACCCATCTGGGCGCGCCTGGGCCCCCAGGCACGCCCTGGTGTGTTGTGCTCCCCTCGGAGCACCCCCCCCAGGTGCTTCTCCAGCCCACTGGATGTCTTCTGGTCCAAAAAAATCCACAAAAAGTCTCGCTGTGTTTGGACTCCGTTTGGTATGGATTTCCTGCGATGTAAAAAACATGCATAAAACAGCAACTGGCACTTGGCACTATGTCAATAGGTTAGTACCAAAAAATAATATAAAATGACTATAAAATGATTGTAAAACATCCAAAAATGATAATATAACAGCATGGAACAATAAAAAATTATAGATACGTTGGAGACGTATCCACGCGTCGCTGATAGACACCGAGAAAGCTACGTAGAGCCGCTCCTCGTCTTGCCAGGCAATCTGAAGCCCCTAGATCACCGACG
The DNA here is from genome assembly GCF_018294505.1 of Triticum aestivum. Classification (NCBI taxonomy): domain Eukaryota; kingdom Viridiplantae; phylum Streptophyta; class Magnoliopsida; order Poales; family Poaceae; genus Triticum; species Triticum aestivum. The sequence goes on along the minus strand of NC_057799.1, from coordinate 486,286,650 downwards.
CCTCCTCCTTTGACAAATCTGCCAAGATCTTGTCCCAGTTGATGTCGTCATTGGCAGACTCTTCCTTAACGATAGAGGGCGTTGTGGAGGAGAAGGGTCCGATGACATATGCCGGCGAGGTGCATTGCCCAAGGTGCACGCATCGGGGATGTGTCCTTGTGTCCCCATAGATTGGAGCTCGGGCTCCTACTTTTGCTGGATCAATTGTCGCGGTGGCGCGGCGACACCTCCGAGTGGTACCCGCCGAGGTACCACATCATGCGGTTGCGGAGGCCCTCCTCTGGTGTCATCTTCTTCTTGACCGTTATCGCGGGGCGGCGGTAGAAGTAGTGGGACAACAGTTAGGGTTGGGAGGGGAGGAGAGTGAGGGTGTGAGAGTGGGTTTGATCTATGTGGAGGGGGAAGGGTTGTCAGGCCGATGTGGCAGACATCCGAACACCCCTAGTCCTCCCCTCGATTTGGGGCTGCAATGAGGGATTTCCCCATCCGCGCGTGTCTGACCCAATATAAGCGTCCACATTGGACGCCTACAAGTGTCCAGACCATCCGATCCGCAAATGTAAGGGCAGAATAGGCTTTAGTGTTGGAGATGTCCTAACTAGGAGCGCGAGATCACTTTTGGTGGATACGCGAGAGCGTGCCATGTGTCACTTTTCTGGTGGGGACTGTGTTGCATGTGTGTGACTTGAGGAATTGCAAGTGAACTGCGCTGGGAGGCACATATACATTACCGCGGCGAGTATTAATTTTTTGTCGTTTGGAGTATAAATTGTGTTAGAATTTTTTTCGTCGAAACCTATCTGCATCGGTTCTAGTTTTAAAAAATCAACACGAAGATGCAACAGTGAAAGTTGTTCATAATTTGAAGGACATTTCTCTTGAAAAAACGTGCGTACAACGTCCTTCCTCACTTGTACATTTGTAGTGACAACAGGAGTTTAGGGCCTTCACTAGGATTACCCCTTAGCTGGCGAGTTCCTAAATCACATATAACTAAGTCTTTGTGTAATATACACACATAGTTTTATTTTACAGTAATGCATATCTTCTTCTCCTTTTCTACCGCAGGAGCTTTTCATCTTCTTCTTTTTTGAGTAAAATGCATTGTAAGTTCTAAAACTATTGGAGGTGTGTCAGTTTAGTCATATAACTTCGAAAGTGCAGAACTACTGAAGGTGTGTTAGTTTAGTCCTCTAACTTTGAAACTGTAATTATAGGTCCTAAACTACTGGAGGTGTATCAGTTTACTCCTATAACTTTGAAACTGCAAGCCATCAATGGCATGATGGCTTGAGCTCCAGCGAGGAGAGTAGACCGGTCATCTCAGCAGAATGACACGTCGAACAACGTCCAATTCCTACCCACTTGTGGCTGCTACTGGGGCCGCGTCGCTCTTGCGGACCTTTGCATCATCTTCACGGTTTCCGCGCACTACTCTGCATCATCTGACAGTAGCAACAATTCCCCACATGTGGCCATGCTCGTGCCCAAACAACAACCTGCACGACCAGCTCTACGGCAAGGGTGTCCGAGCAACGACAATGTCATGAGAGAGAGAGAGAGGGGAGGGATGGCTTCCTCCACCCCGATTCGCACGGGGTCTCCCTGCTGGCCTACAAGACACATAAGGGGTGTAGCACTTCCACGTGAGTATTCCAATTAGTAATCGTCCCAACGAAGAGTGGAGGAGAGTATTTATAAGTAGCGTTTCTGACACACATACACACACAAGTTGTCATAGTTCCTATGTGAAGTAACTGCTTGTAATCTGCAAACATTGTTACTGTCCCAAGAGGCAAATAAACCAAAGTAGTAAATATGATTAGTTTGCAGCAGCGGAAATAATAACACTTGAAATAAAGAGCATAAATAAAGCGGAGAGTAAGGCTGTTTTCCTGCAATAGAGAAGTTAGGTGCGGAGAGAATTCAGTTCATGGTATACATCAAGTGTGCCGGTGTGACGGTAATACAAGTTACCTTGTATCATAAAATTAGTGTTCGATATGTTTGTTCAGTAGGCGGATCACCCTAAGGTCATGGAACTCCTCCTCGCGAGACTACATTCCATTCTATGATCATGCTTCGCCGTTGCCACAGAGTGGTCGTCTCCACAATTAAGGCCTTTAGACCAGAACCAAGCATTAAGTTAATTGGATCATCGTTATATCATATTGTCTTCGATCCTCATAGATATTTCCATCTGTCACGTCAGAGGTCGCGGATTTCCTAAACAATATGTGTTACCTACGTAGGTCTTGAGATCATGTTGCCTGAAGCTTTAAATTGGACAGCACGCATAGAGTTCACCACAGAATAACAACTTACTGGACAAATCATAAAACTTCAAACACGAATGACAACATATAGAATGGGCTCAAATGAAAAATTAAAATATACTCCAACATTTAAAAAATGTTCACAAAATTTTAAATATTTCTGGATTTCAAAAAATATTAATGAATGAAAAAAATTCATTGATAAGAAAATGGATAAAATAAAATTGAACTACAAAAAAGAATAGAAAAGAAAAGTAAAAATTGATTTTTTTAGGAAAACCAACAGACGATCAGAGAAAACACAAAAAAAAAAGAAAAAAGAATCGATCGAAGAAGGTTCTAGAACCTTGCTAAAAACGGTGGGAAAAGAAAAGAAAGAAGCTGGGTCGGCCCATAAAACGCCTTAGGGGTGCGCGTTTGGTGAAGCGACGGGTTACGCGCTAAACGAGTCTCAACTACCACATGCCCAACGTTTTCAGCTCTATTAGCCCATGGAAGACATGCGATGTTAAAAAAATCATTTGAATGATATTTAGAAAAAAATCATTTAAAAATTTCGATATATTTTAGGGACATGTCATTGTTTAGAACAGTTGCAAATACATTTCATCTAATCACGCCTTTTTTTGTTATTTTATTCATTCTTAAATAAATTTCAGACACATTTCATAGAAATCACAGAAAACTTTAAATTATTTTAGTCGTATTCCAATCAAATTAAAATATTTTTCATATAGGTAGCACATGTTTCATGTTTTCAAAACGACGTGAATAAATGTTAGGTACCCATATGAATTTTTTATTGAAATATGACTGAAACAATTGAAATATCGGGTGCATCTATGAAAAATGACTGAATATGACTAATCAAATAAAGGTTGTGTGAAATCTAGGTGTAATGTTCCTTGAAATTGATTGAAATGTGAATAAAATAATTGAATTTTGTGTTTTTTTACTAAATATATTTGTATTTCATTAAGAAAATGAAATAATACATAAATAATTCAAATTCCGGATTAAAAATGACTTTCTTGAAATCTCATTGAAAATTTTCAAAACATTCGGACAATCTTACATATTTCTTAAAATCTACCGAACAAAGTGAATTTTTTTGAATAAAAATGACGAAAATGTTATACAAGACTCTTTTAAAACTTTTCCAAAAAATGTTTTTAAAACATTTCATTTCAGAGATAAAGACACTGATGTCAGTCATGGGATATAATCCAAAACACAGTAAAGAAGAGAAGGGAATCAAATATGACATGTGCCTTGGAATACTACATGTGGACGCCAGGTGATTGGCTCACCAGACTCCGTTAAGCAGTAGAGCCATTAAAAATGAGTTTGCTCCCCATACGGGGTAATTCAAAGTTAAATTCAAAAGAGCCCTACTACACAGACGATACCTTGAGGACCGATTTATGCATGACACATGTTTTTTTTTTGGAACGAAGGCTCGCGAAGAGCCCGGCTTTGAATTAACAAAGCCATCAACCGGCCAGGAGTTACAACAAACAACCAAATTACAGCGGTCAGAACGATACAATGGGGAACACTGGACTGAAACGCTGACTACAACCTCCACAAGCAGCTAATGAAAAGGAAATAAAGATTACAGTTGCAGAGGCCGAGCACTCCACACTAGGATCATATGTAGTAAAGCAGAGCAGGACATAGCCGACCTTCGAAGATGGCCATGCTCCAGGAACACCTAGAGAAGAAGGGGAACAACATCTTCCATCTCTATCACCGAAGAGGGACCCTACCCCCTCGCCATAGCTCGTAGGCGCCGCACCGTCGGGATTTCGAGAAGCTCACCCTAGAGCTAGAAGAATGCCGCCCTCACAACGAAAGGTGGACATAGTGCGGCCACTTCGATTTGGGATATCCCTAGCCGGCCGCTCCGCCGCGGTCCATGTCCAACTAGGTGGAGATAAGCTTCGTGGAATCGGACGCTGAGAAGGAGGCAGCTCAATCCCTCACCCGCAGCGCCTCCCGACCGCATCCCGCGTCCCTAACGGCGCCTCCAGCAAGGTCACGACGCGCAAGGCGCCGCCGCCGCCAAATCCGAGAGGATATAAGGTTTTCACCCGGGCAAGGTGGGTCGGGGTGGAAAACAGGGGACCTCGGCTGTGCCCCCATGGAGGAAAGCAGCGCCCTTGGGCGTTGCCGCCGCCGGACCGGCCGGACCGGCCAAGGTTTCCCCCGGTCCCCTAGCTGGCCACCAACACGCACCAACGCCGGGGCCAGAGAGGAAATCACTAGCCACCGCCGACGGCGAGAGAGAGGTGGCAGGGAGAGGGATTCGAACCTCCAGATCTGACGAAGAAACTTCGCGCCGCGGCCGGATTCCACCAACCACTCGCCGCCCGCGCGGCAAGGCACGCTGGCTAGCACCCCTGCGAACGCCGCCCACCGCCCGACGGCGCCGCCTCTCCGGTTGGGGCCGCCGCCCCAGGAACCGCAGGCCTCCGAAAGGGGATGGAGCGCCGAGATCCCCGCCGCCACCTTCACCGGCGCCCGCACGGGCTTCCCGGCGGCCGTCTCCGGTAGCGGCGAGGGGATGAAGAGAGAGGAGGGGGGTGGCGGCGGCCGCGGAACCCTAGTCGCCCCCGAGTCGCCCAGGGGGGCGACGCGAGGGCCGGGAGGGGGGGAGACGAGCCCACACTGATTTGTTGTCAAAGTATCTCACGACACATGTTGACAGCCGTCCATCACTCTGGTTGCATGGGTTTGTGCCATCAATCACGGCTTCGTTCAGTAATCGGCCGCCGACGTACCGTGTGCATAGTGATTTCGTACCCAAAAACACATGCTCCATAGTAAAAAGAAATAAAAACTCAAATATAAAAGAAACTAATAAGGTAATTGTTTGATGCCAATGTTTGGTAAGCCAACATTTGGCAAAACAGAAAGTTGCAATTATTTGGCATATTTTTAGAGATTGGTAAGAACCAATTGGCTGCCAATTTTTAGACTTGCCAACAATTTTCATGTCAAATATTGACATCAAACCAACTAGGCTGTAATATATATTTTGACATATACATGTTCAATATTTTATGTGTATGGCTATGTTTTGCGGTCAGATTCGAGTGAGTTCATTGCGGTTGGAGCAGGGAAGCTCATGCATGTCAAAAATGCATTGCAAGCTGAAGAGGAGGCGTGTTTAGCTGCAATCGAGGGAGCGGGTAAGGCCCTGTTTGGATTCTCGTTTTCCATATGAATACGCTTGTAAAATATACAGGTCTGCGGAGGTCGTTTTGGTTTCCAGTTGAAAATAGCTCTAGACCGATAAGTTACACCCGGATGTTAAATACACATGTATCGAATTACAACCATACCAAGCGCAGCCTAATGGTGTGTTGCCGGAATTCGACTCTTTGTCCCTGGTACAAGCTCTTAATTCTGGAGATTATGATATTGCAGAACTTGGAGTTCTGTTTCGTGACGCTAGAAGCAGCTGCATTCTTCGGTTTGATTCATTTGAATTTGTTTTCTGCCCGAGGGCTTGTAATTCCGTAGCGCACCCTTTAGCGGAGTCTGGCTATCATATGGCCGTGCCATTCACTGTTTGGTGGTCATATGCCAGATTTTGTACTATACTTGATTGCTAGCGATTTCGCTGCATCCGTTGGGTAATAGAGAGTTTTTTATGGTCCGAATAAATATACTTTATGCGTATGTAAAATTCATGAAAAACCAATATGTCGAAGGTAAACCCTGAGAAGAGAAAAGTCGTGGCCTCCCTCATGCTTATTAGTTGGACCTCTTGGAATGAACGAAACATAAGGGTTCTCATAAACAAGTCCACACCACCGCCGGTCATCTTTGCGAACATAAAAACGAAGCTAAAAGCCTAAAACTTGGGCAATTGAGGTGCGAAAGCACTTGAGAGAAATCATGCGGCACGAGTAACGGTTTTTTGCATTATGTTTTTCTTTTTGTTTTTTTGGCCTCCATCAAACTCCTCCTTATTTAGTGGATGAGATAAATCTTTTGCCTCCGTTTCAAAAAAATTATTAAACAAATTTTATGCTTAAAGGATTTGATTTTTTTAGCACTTGATTTTGTTTTTTCTATCAAGGACACACAAAAAAACTACTTTCCTGAAAATTACTCAGACATTAAGATTTTATTTTCTTTTTAGCTATTTTTGTGTGGATTAGTAGTGCCGAGTAGTGTTCATCCCGGGAGGCAATTTCACCCACCGTGTCCTGTTGGCATGGCCCTTTCCAATGGCACGGGAAGGACGCGAAGAAAAAGGCGGCAAAGGAGGACGGTGGATGTAAATGACCGCTTGATGACGAACTGGCGTGCGCGCTAAATAAGCCCCGATTCCTCCCCTCAACTGCTCCTAATTATTGCCCGTATTTATTCTGTATATCCGCTGCTACTCCATGCATCTACTATACTTGATGATCCCCAATTAAAACGGGCACAGGTTTTCCATGAGCGGCCGATTGCTCCATGCACCCATCCATCCATCACAATAACTCAGTCGATCCCCCGCCTCTTTACTTTGATCTTTTCCCGTCACCATCCGGGCTACGTTGCCATAGCTAGCTGGAGGTTGAATGGTCCGTCACGAACCCATCTTTATTCCTCAACGAAATTAAATTAAAGTAGGGAGTAGTCATGCAACCCAATTAAGAGATGAGCAAGAAGAGTCCCCGGCTACACGGTACATTGCAAACGACTTTCTTAATGAAATCTCATCTTATTCAAACCAAAATTAAGGAGCAGATTAAAACAGATATCAACCTTCACGGTGCAGAACACGTGCATACATCTAAAGGTTGTTGGAGAAGGACAGCCACTGCTAAGAGACAGTAAAAACGGAACCAATTGCACCAGGCTGTAAAAGATTGTGTTCTTGTCTTCTTGAGAGCTCTACTCGCATGGAATTTACCGTCGACGAAAAGGAAAAAAAAAAACAAGAATACAGGGTGCATCAGAATACACGAGTTAGAACATGGTGGAGATCGATGACGGGAGAAGCTAGCGATTGATCAGCAAGCAGCATGCAGCGACCAAGCGGCAGCATCTTGGCTGGCTAGCTCTTGCTGGGCTGCTGCCTGTTGGTGCTGGCGGCGTCGGCGACGGCGCCGTGGAGGAAGTGCAGCAGCACGGGGCTCTTGCACCGGGGGCACCGGGGCTGCTCCTCGGCCGCCCCCGACAGCATCACGTACATGAGGCACTGCGGGCACCCCACCACCACCATCGGCTTCGTCACCGCCGCGGCCTCCTCCTCCGTGTCCGACGACACGCACGAGCTCGTCGGAGACTCCACCGTGCTCGCCATGGATCACCTCCTGCACAGTGCCCGCCTGCTCCCTCGCTAGACTAAGAAGCTAGCGCAGCCCGTACTGATCGTGTTGCACTGCGCCTATATGCTCTTATGGGTGGATACTGTGCAGCGGTGAGCGCGCACAGGAGGAGAGGAGCTATGTTTGTGTTTCGGGAGAATGGCGCAACCTGCTATATATAGTGCTGTGCCCTGGGGAGGAAGGGGGACGGCATGGCCAGCACTTGAATGCAAGAACCACCCCTGTCTCGCTGGACCCGATTTACTTTTTCGTGTATTCCTACAAAGATCTTTTTTCTTTCGGACAAGATAATTCTTGTAGAGAGATTTTGTACAACGATCGCAAACCCTTCAGATAGAATCTGAGAATAAAACTTAGAATAAAAATATTTTTTGTAATCCAACAATCGATCTTGGTTAGGGTGATTAACCGAATGAATCCAAAAACTGTGCTGATACATTTAAATAAGTAAACATTTCATAATATGTTATTACAATGCTCTTGCGCCGGAGTCGTTGATCGGAGGGAGAACGACGACGCAAATCGTGTCGGCGATGGTGGCAAGGGCGGCACCGGGAACAAGGAAGGGGACACGATCGATGCTGGCCATGATCCTCTCGAGAATATGGCTACACAGAAACGAATGCACATTCAGAGGTAGGGGCCCAAATTCAAATGAGGTGATAAACGACATCACAAGCGACATGGAGTAATGGCGACTAGCCGGAGCAACATGCTTAGCTGTCAGCGAGCAGGAGACGCGCGAAGATGGTGTTCAAGCTATGGGCCGGCCCAAGCGGCAGCCTCGCCTACCCGCTCGGCTGGCTGGGCCGGAGTGGGCCAAAGTAAAGATGTATTACTTATATGTGTGACTGTGTGGTGTGAGAGGTAGGAAGGTAGGAACGGCTAGATGCCGGTGTATGTTGCGTGTGAGCTTCTCTCCCTGAGGAAGACGATCCCCTCCTCTCCCTGTAATCCTCCATTGTAGCTCGAGATTTGAAATCAATGGCGAATTCCGAACCCTAGCCTTCACCATCTGGTATCAGAGCCCCAAATCCTGGAGTTTTCCACCCACTCCCGCCACACTCGCTTAGCTGTTCGTCGTCGAGCGGAAGCCATGGACAAAATTCCGGCAGAAACTCGCGCGATCTACGAGCTCCTTCGCGCGGATTTCGACGCCGCCCTCGCCAAATCCTCGTCAGATCGCAACGAGGAGTTGGTCACCGCCTTCACCAAGTTGGACAGCAAGTTGGACCAGTTGTCAGGGTGCATCGACGACGTCAAGCTCGCCATCGGCGTCGACCTCAATGAACTTCACGGTGAGATTGGAGCCAGTTTGTCGCCTCCATCGGTTCCGGTGTCTCCGAGAGAGCCGCAGCCAGGGCCCCAACCAGCAGCAACCGGCGGGGGTTCGAGCGGAGTGGAGGGATTCAGGCCAGATCTAGAGCAGAGGAATTCGGGCCCAAGGTACGTCCCACTCCCAGCCAGAGGTGTACCATCAGAGGCAATTCAATCGAGGCAGTTGATCCCAGCCCCTGAAAATTTGCGTTCCTTGTTGCCTGATGCTCTGAATTTTGGTCCTCGAATGGAGTTACCGCGTTTTGATGGCTCTAATCCCAAGATGTGGCAATCACGCTGTGAAGATTACTTCAAACTGTGGGGTATTCCATCGAGTCAGTGGATATCGTTTGCTTCAGCTCAATTTGAAGGTCCTGCAGCACGTTGGCTTGAATCTGTTCAGCGTCGTGCCCCCAATGTCAATTGGTCTGAATTCTGTTCACTGTTGCAGTCTCGTTTTGGACGAAACAAACATCAGAACCTGGTTCGTCAGATGTTCCACATACGTCAGACTAGCTCTGTTGAGGATTATGTTGAGCGCTTCTCTGGATTGTATGATCAACTAACAGCATATGAACCGAATCCTAGTATTGTTCATTATGTTACAAGGTTCATGGAAGGATTGGTACCGTCAGTTCGCTTATTGGTTGGGATCCAACAACCCAACGATTTGGACTTAGCATATGCCCTTGCACTTTTGTCTAAAGAATTGGGTGACTCTTCTCTGATTCAGCATACTGTTACTGTTAATACCAAACGCTCTGTGGCACCGAATTCTTCTCGTGTGTCTCACACCAGTTTTGGTTCTAAAACACCTGATGATAGGAAGAGTACTGATGTGGTCCGTTCAACCGCTCCTATTGATGATCGCTGGGCAGCATTGCGTGCTTACAGGAAATCCAAAGGCCTTTGTTTCATTTGTGGTGAACGCTGGGCTAGGGAACATAAGTGCAAGCAGGAAGTGCAGTTGCATGTAGTCCAAGAGATGCTGGATTATGTCCAGAACATGCCATCTGATTTCAGTGATACTGAAGAGGAAATCATTGGTGAAGCTAATGCTATCTGTTTGTCAGCGGCAGCAATGGGAGACACATCAGTCCCAACAATCTCTACAATGAAATTAAAAGTTAAGATGCAGGGTCTGTCTTTGATCTTCTTAGTTGACTCTGGCAATACTCACTCTTTTGTAGATTGTGCTGTTGCTTCCAAACTCCATGGAGTTTCTCAAATCCCAGTTCGCATGGTTAAGGTGGCTAATGGAGGTTTAATTCCTTGTACACAACAGTTACAGAAAGGCTGCTGGAGCTCTGCTGAGCATACTTTTATGACCAGTTTCAAAGTCTTTCCCTTGGGATCTCATGATTGTTGGGGAACGTAGCGGAAATTCAAAATTTTCTATGCATCACCAAGATCAATCTATGGAGTAATCTAGCAACGAGGGGAAGGGGAGTGCATCTACATACCATTGTAGATCGCGATGCAGAAGCGTTGCAAGAACGCGGATGAGGGAGTCGTACTCGTAGCGATTCAGATCACGGTTGATTCCGATCTAAGCACCGAAGAATGGTGCCTCCGCGTTCAACACACGTGCAGCCCGGTGACGTCTCCCACGCCTTGATCCAGCAAGGAGAGAGGGAAAGGTTGGGGAAGACTCCGTCCAGCAGCAGCACAACGGCGTGGTGGTGATGGAGGAGCGTGGCAATCCCGCATGGCTTCGCCAAGCACCACGGGAGAGGAGGAGGAGGAGGTAGGGCTGCGCCAGGGAGAGGAAAACTCATGTATTTGCAGCCCCCAATACCTCAACTATATATAGGGGAGAGGGAGGGGGCTGCGCCCCCTCTAGGGTTTCCACCCCAAGGGGTGCGGCAGCCCCAAAACCCATCTAGGGTGGCAGCCAAGTGGGGGGGAGAGGGAGGCGCACCAGGCATGGGCCTTTAGGGCCCATCTGCCCTAGGGTTTGCCCCCTCTTCTCTCCAGGCGCATGGGCCTTGGTGGGGAGGCGCCCCAGCCCACCTAGGGGCTGGTCCCTTCTCACACTTGGCCCATGTATGCCTCCGGGGCCCCGTGGCCCCTCCCGATGGACCCCCGGACCCCTCCGGTGGTCCCGGTACACTACCGGTGATGCCCGGAACACTTCCGGTGGCCAAAACCATACTTCCTATATATAAATCTTTACGTCCGGACCATTCCGGAACTCCTCGTGACGTCCGGGATATCATCCGGGACTCCGAACAACATTCAGTAACCACGTACATACTTTCCCTATAACCCTAGCGTCATCGAACCTTAAGTGTGTAGACCCTACGGGTTCGGGAACCATGCAGACATGACCGAGACGTTCTCCGGTCAATAACCAACAGCGGGATCTGGATACCCATGTTGGCTACCACATGTTCCACGATGATCTCATCGGATGAACCACGATGTCGGGGATTCAATCAATCCCGTATACAATTCCCTTTGTCTATCGGCATGTTACTTGCCCGAGATTCGATCGTCGGTATCCCTATACCTTGTTCAATCTCGTTACCGGCAAGTCTCTTTACTCGTTCCGTAACTCACATCATCCCGTGATCAACTCCTTGGTCACATTGTGCACATTATGATGATGTCCTACCGAGTGGGCCCAGAGATACCTCTCCGTTTACACGGAGTGACAAATCCTAGTCTCGATTCGTGCCAACCCAACAGACACTTTCGGAGATACCTGTAGTGCACCTTTATAGCCACCCAGTTACGTTGTGACGTTTGGTACACCCAAAGCATTCCTACGGTATCCGGGAGTTGCACAATCTCATGGTCTAAGGAAATGATACTTGACATTAGAAAAGCTCTGAGCAAACGAACTACACGATCTTGTGCTAGGCTTAGGATTGGGTCTTGTCCATCACATCATTCTCCTAATGATGTGATCCCGTTATCAACGACATCCAATGTCCATGATCAGGAAACCGTAACCATCTATTGATCAACGAGCTAGTCTCCTAGAGGCTTACTGGGGACATGGTGTTGTCTATGTATCCACACATGCATCTGAGTTTCCTATCAATACAATTCTAGCATGGATAATAAACGATTATCATGAACAAGGAAATATAATAATAACCTATTTATTATTGCCTCTAGGGCATATTTCCAACAGTCTCCCACGTGCACTAGAGTCAATAATCTAGTTCACATCGCCATGTGATTAACACTCACAGGTCACATCACCATGTGACCAACATCCAAGAGTTTACTAGAGTCAACAATCTAGTTCACATCTCTATGTGATTAACACTCAATGAGTTTTGGTTTGATCATGTTATGCTTGTGAGAGAGGTTATTAGTCGACGGGTCTGAACCTTTCAGATCCGTGTGTGCTTTACGAATATCTATGTCATCTTGTGGATGCTACCACGCGCTATTTGGAGCCATTTCAAATAATTGCTCTACTATACGAATCCGGTTTACTACTCAGAGTCATCCGGATTAGTGTCAAAGTTCGCATCGACGTAACCCTTTACGACGAACTCCTTTTCACCTCCATAATCGAGAAAATTCCTTAGTCTACTAGATACTAAGGATAAGTTCGACCGCTGTTATGTGATCCATTCCCGGATCACTATTGTACCCCTTGACCAACTCATGGCAAGGCACACTTCAAGTGTGGTACACAGCATAGCATACTGTAGAGCCTACGTCTGAAGCATAGGGGACGACCTTCGTCCTTTCTCTTTCTTCTGCTGTGGTCAGGTCTTGAGTCTTACTCAATACTCACACCTTGTAACATAGCCAAGAACTCCTTCTTTGCTGATCTATTTTGAACTCCTTCAAAAACATGTCAAGGCGTGCGTTCTTTGAAAGTATCATCAGGTGTCTTGATCTATCTCTATAGATCTTGATGCCCAATATGTAAGCAGCGTTATCCAGGTCTTCCTTTGAAAAACTCCTTTCAAACAACCCTTTATGCTTTCCAGAAATATTACATCATTTCGGATCAACAATATGTCATTCACATATACTTATCAGAAATGTTGCAGCGCTCCCACTCACTTTATTGTAAATACAAGTTTCTAACAAACTTTGTATAAACCCAAAAACTTTGATCACTCCATCAAAGCGTATATTCTGACTCCGAGATGCTTGCTCTAGTCCATGGAAGGATCGCTGGAGCTAGCATACCTTTTAGCATCCTTAGGATCGACAAAACCTTTCTGATTATATCACATACAACCTTTCCTTACGAAAACTGGTAAGGAAACTTGTTTTGACATCCATCTGCCAGATTTCATAAATGCAGCTAATGCTAACATGATTCCGACGGACTTAAGCATCGCTACGGATGAGAAAATCTCATCGTAGTCAACTCCTTGAACTTGTGAAAATACTCTTTTCCACAAGTCGAGCTTCATAGACGGTAACATTACCGTCCATGTCCGTCTTCTTCTTAAAGATCCATTTATCTCGGATTTCATGGCTTCTAACCATTTGTCGGAATATGGGCCCACCTTCGCTTCTCCATAGCTCGTAGGTTCATTGTTGTCTAACAACATGACTTTCAAGACAGGATCACGTACCACTCTGAAGTAGCACGCATCCTCGTCGTCCTACGAGGTTTGGTAGTGACTTGATCCGAAGTTTCATGATCACTATCATAAGCTTCCACTTCAATTGGTGTAGGTGCCACAGGAACAACTTCGTGTGCCCTGCTACACCCTAGTTGAAGTGACGGTTCAATAACCTTATCAAGTCTCCACCATCCTCCCACTCAATTCTTTCGAGAAAGGACTCGTTTCTAGAAGCAATTACTTTTGCTTCCAGATCTGAAATAGGAGGTATACCCAACTGTTTTGGGTATTCTTATGAAGATGTATTTATCCGCTTTGGGTTCGAGCTTATCAGCCTGAAACTTTTTCACATAAGCTTCGCAGCCCCAAACTTTTAAGAAACGACAACTTAGGTTTCTCTAAACGGTGTTGTCTCAACGGAATTGCGTGGTGCCCCTTTTAAAGTGAATGTGGTTGTCTCTAATGCCTAACCCATAAACGATAGTGGTAATTCGATAAGAGACATCATGGTATGCACCATATCCAATAGGGTGCAGTTATGATGTTCGGACACACCATCACACTATGGTGTTCCAGGCGGTATTAATTGTGAAACACTTTCCACAATGTCTTAATTGTGTGCCAAACTCGTAACTCAGATACTCATCTCTATGATCATATCACAGACATTTTATCCTCTTGTCACGACGATCTTCAACTTCACTCTGAAATTACTTGAACCTTTCAACAATTCAGACTTGTGTTTTATCAAGTAAATACACTCAGCATCTACTCGAATCATCTGTGAAGTAAGAACATAACGATATCCACTGCATGCCTCAGCACTCATTGGACTGCATACATCAAAATGTATTACTTCCAATAAGTTGCTCTCTTGTTCCATCTTACTGAAAACGAGGCCTTTCAGTCATCTTGCCCATGTGGTATGATTTGCATGTCTCAAGTGATTCAAAATCAAGTGAGTCCAAACGATCCATCTGCATGGAGTTTCTTCATGCATATATACCAATAGACATGGTTCGCATGTCTCAATCTTTTCAAAAACGAGTGAGTCCAAAGATCCATCTACATGGAGCTTCTTCATGCGTTCTATACCAATATGACTCAAATGGCAGTGCCACAAGTATGTGGAACTATCATTACTATTTTATATCTTTTGGCACGAACATGTGTATCACTACGATCGAGATTCATTTTAGGTGCAAGACCATTGAAGGTATTATTCAAATAAACAGAGTAACCATTATTCTCCTTAAATGAATAACCGTATTGCGATAAACATAATCCAATCATGCTCAACGCAAACACCAAATCTCGATGGTAGAGGGAGCATGCGATGCTTGATCACATCAACCTTGGAAACACTTCCAACACATATCGTCATCTCACCTTTAGCCAGTCTCCGTTTATTCCGCAGCTTTTATTTCGAGTTAGTAACACTTAGCAACTGAACCAGTATCTAATACCCTGGTGCTGCTAGGAGTACTAGTAAAGTACACATTCATATAACGTATATCCAATATACTTCTGTCGACCTTGCCTGCCTTCTCATCTACCAAATATCTAGGGTAGTACTGCTTCAGTGACCGTTCCTCTCATTACAGAAGCACTTAGTCTCGGGTTTGGGTTCAACCTTGGGATTCTTCACTAGAGCAGCAAACGACTTGCTGTTTCATGAAGTATCCCTTTTGCCCTTGCCCTTCTTAAACTAGTGGTTTTACTAACCATCAACAATTGATGCTCCTTCTTGATTTCTACTCTCGCGGTGTCAAACATCGCGAATAGCTCAAGGATCATCATAACTATCCCTGATATGTTATAGTTCATCACGAAGCTCTACTAGCTTGGTGGCAGTGACTATAAAGAACTATCACTATCTCATCTGGGAGATTAACTCCCACTCGATTCAAGCGATTGTGGCACTCAGACAATCTGAGCACATGCTCAACGATTGAGCTTTTCTCCCTTAGTTTGCAGGCTTAAGAAACTTGTCAGAGGTCTCATACCTCTTGACGTGGGCACTAGTCTGAAATCCCAATTTCAGTCTTCGGAACATCTCACATGTTCTGCGACGTTTCAAAAACGTCTTTGGTGCCACAATTCTAAACCGCACTGAACTATCACGTAGTCATCAAAACGTGTATGTCAGATGTTTCGTAACATCTACAGACGACGCTGAGGTTCAGCACACCGAGCGGTGCATTAAGGACATAAGCCTTCTGTGCAGCAATGAGGACACTCCTCAGTTTACGGACCCAGTCCGCATAATTGCTACTATTAACTTTCAACTAAATTTTCTCTAGGAACATATCTTAAACAGTAGAACTAAAGCGCAAGCTATGACATAATTTGCAAAGACCTTTTGACTATGTTCATGATAATGAAGTTCATCTGATTTTGAACTCCCACTCAGATAGACATCCCTCTAGTCATCTAAGTGATACATGATCCGAGTCAAACTAGGCCGTGTCCGATCATCACGTGAGACGGACTAGTCATCATCGGTGAACATCTCCATGTTGATCGTATCTACTATACGACTCATGTTCGACCTTTTGGTCTCTTGTGTTCCGAGGCCATGTCTGTACATGCTAGGCTCATCAAGTCAACCTAAGTGTTTTGCATGTGTTCCGAGGCCATGTCTGTACATGCTAGGCTCGTCAACACCCGTTGTATTCGAACGTTAGAATCTATCACACCCGATCATCACGTGGTGCTTCGAAACAACGAACCTTCGCAACGGTGCACAGTTAGGGGGAACACGTCTCTTGAAATTTTAGTGAGGGATCATCTTATTTAAGCTACCGTCGTTCTAAGCAAATAAGATGCATAACATGATAAACATCACATGCAATCAAATAGTGACATGATATGGCCAATATCATTTTGCTCCTTTGATCTCCATCTTCGGGGCACCATGATCATCTTTGTCACCGGCATGACACCATGATCTCCATCATCATGATCTCCATCATTGTGTCTTCATGAAGTTGTCACGCCAACGATTACTTCTACTTCTATGGCTAACGCGCTTAGCAATAAAGTAAAGTAATTTACATGGCGTTATTCAATGACACGCAGGTCATACAAAAAATAAAGACAACTCCTATGGCTCCTGCCGGTTGTCATACTCATCGACATGCAAGTCGTGATTCCTATTACAAGAATATGATCAATCTCATACATCACATATATCATTCATCACATCTTCTGGCCATATCACATCACATAGCACATGCTGCAAAAACAAGTTAGACGTCCTCTAATTGTTGTTGCATGTTTTTACGTGGCTTGTATAGGTTTCTAGCAAGAACGTTCCTTACCTACGTAAAACCACAACGTGATATGCCAATTTCTATTTACCCTTCATAAGGACCCTTTTCATCGAATCCGTTCCAACTAAAGTGGGAGAGACAGACACCCGCTAGCCACCTTATGCAACTAGTGCATGTCAGTCGGTGGAACCTGTCTCACGTAAGCGTACGTGTAAGGTCGGTCTGGGCCGCTTCATCCCACAATGCCGCCGAAACAAGATAAGACTAGTAACGGCAAGTAAATTGACAAAATCGACGCCCACGACTACTTTGTGTTCTACTCGTGTATAGAAACTATGCATAGACCTAGCTCATGATGCCACTGTTGGGGAACATAGCGGAAATTCAAAATTTTCTACGCATCACCAAGTTCAATCTATGGAGTAATCTAGCAACGAGGGGAAGGGGAGTGCATCTACATACCATTGTAGATCGCGATGCGGAAGCGTTGCAAGAACGCGGATGAGGGAGTCGTACTCGTAGCGATTCAGATTGCGGTTGATTCCGATCTAAGCACCGAAGAACGGTGTCTCCGCGTTCAACACACGTGCAACCCGGTGACGTCTCCCACGCCTTGATCCAGCAAGGAGAGAGGGAGAGGTTGGGGAAGACTCCGTCCAGCAGCAGCACAACGGCGTGGTGGTGATGGAGGAGCGTGGCAATCCCGCATGGCTTCGCCAAGCACCGCGGGAGAGGAGGAGGAGGTAGGGCTGCGCCAGGGAGAGGAAAACTCATGTGTTTGCAGCCCCCAATACCTCAACTATATATAGGGGAGAGGGAGGGGGCTGCGCCCCCTCTAGGGTTTCCACCCCAAGGGGTGCGGCAGCCCCAAAACCCATCTAGGGTGGCGGCCAAGTGGGGGGGAGAGGGAGGCGCACCAGGCATGGGCCTTTAGGGCCCATCTGCCGTAGGGTTTGCCCCCTCTTCTCTCCGGGCGCATGGGCCTTGGTGGGGAGGCGCCCTAGCCCACCTAGGGGCTGGTCCCTTCTCACACTTGGCCCATGTATTCCTCCGGGGCCCCGTGGCCCCTCCCGGTGGACCCCCGGACCCCTCCGGTGGTCCCGGTACACTACCGGTGATGCCCGGAACACTTCCGGTGGCCAAAACCATACTTCCTATATATAAATCTTTACCTCCGGACCATTCCGGAACTCCTCGTGACGTCCGGGATCTCATCCGGGACTCCGAACAACATTCGGTAACCACGTACATACTTTCCCTATAACCCTAGCGTCATCGAACCTTAAGTGTGTAGACCCTACGGGTTCGGGAACCATGCAGACATGACCGAGACGTTCTCCGGTCAATAACCAACAGCGGGATCTGGATACCCATGTTGGCTCCCACATGTTCCACGATGATCTCATCGGATGAACCACGATGTCGGGGATTCAATCAATCCCGTATACAATTCCCTTTGTCTATCGGTATGTTACTTGCCCGAGATTCGATCGTCGGTATCCCTATACCTTGTTCAATCTCGTTACCGGCAAGTCTCTTTACTCATTCTGTAACTCACATCATCCCGTGATCAACTCCTTGGTCACATTGTGCACATTATGATGATGTCCTACCGAGTGGGCCCAGAGATACCTCTCCGTTTACACGGAGTGACAAATCCCAGTCTCGATTCGTGCCAACACAACAGACACTTTCGGAGATACCTGTAGTGCACCTTTATAGCCACCCAGTTACGTTGTGACGTTTGGTACACCCAAAGCATTCCTACGGTATCCGGGAGTTGCACAATCTCATGGTCTAAGGAAATGATACTTGACATTAGAAAAGCTTTGAGCAAACGAACTACACGATCTTGTGCTAGGCTTAGGATTGGGTCTTGTCCATCACATCATTCTCCTAATGATGTGATCCCGTTATCAACGACATCCAATGTCCATGGTCAGGAAACCGTAACCATCTATTGATCAACGAGCTAGTCTCCTAGAGGCTTACTAGGGACATGGTGTTGTCTATGTATCCACACATGCATCTGAGTTTCCTATCAATACAATTCTAGCATGGATAATAAACAATTATCATGAACAAGGAAATATAATAATAACCTATTTATTATTGCCTCTAGGGCATATTTCCAACAATGATGGCATTTTAGGGCTTGACTCGCTTGCTAATCACAGTCCTATGCAGGTTGACTGGGCAGAACACTGGCTATCTTTCCAGTTGGATGGTACTATGGTCACTTTGCTAGGACAAGATGCTGCTCCCCAATATTGTGCTGTCATAGAAGTTTCTGCATTATCAGTGTCTGATGTTTCTGCATTATCAGTGCCTGAAGTTTCAGAACAGCCTGACCTTCCTGTTGAGATTAAGGAATTATTGACTCAGTTTGCTCCTGTATTTGAAGCTCCAAAAGGTTTGCCCCCAAGAAGGAAATATGACCATACTATTCCTCTCATTCCTGGAGCACAACCAGTGTCTATTCGACCATACAGACTTGCCCCAACTTTGAAGGACGTAATGGAGAAACAAGTAACTGAAATGTTGCAATCTGGTATCATCAGACACAGCAACAGTGTTTTCTCCTCTCCCATGCTTTTAGTTCAGAAGAAAGATAAAACATGGAGACCAGTGTTTGACTACAGGCATTTGAATGCAATTACTGTCAAAAGCAAGTTTCCTATCCCAATTATTGATGAGCTCTTGGATGAACTTGCAGGCTCTTGTTGGTTTTCCAAACTGGACCTGAGATCTGGATACCATCAGATCAGGTTAGCTCCTGGAGAGGAACATAAAACTGCATTTCAGACTCATTTTGGGCATTTTGAGTTTTTGGTTCTCTCACAAGGATTAACTGGTGGACCTAATACTTTCCAGTTTGCTATGAATGACACCTTGTCACCTTGTTTGAGGAAAAATGCAGTTGTCTTCTTTGATGACATATTGGTTTTTAGTGCTTCCTATGCTTTGCATCTACAACACTTGGCAGAAGTATTGAAGCTGTTGTTGCAACATCAGTGGCAAGTTAAAACTGTCTAAATGCTCTTTTGCTCAGACACAAATTTCTTATTTGGGGCACATCATTAATGGACAAGGGGTTTCTACTGACCCAGCAAATTTTTTTGCTATTCAGGATTGGCCTGTTCCTGAAACTGCTAAAGAGGTTAGAGGTTTTCTGGGTTTGGCTGGCTATTATAGGAAATTTATTCGTCATTATGGCATTGTGAGCAAACCCTGGACCAATTTGTTGAAAAAGGGAGTGCCATTTCACTGGACAGCAAATGAACAACAAGCTTTTGTAGTGCTTAAGCAGGCTTTAGTGACAGCTCCTGTTTTGGCCCTACCTTACTTCTCATCCACTTTTGTGATCGAGACAGATGCTTGTGATGTGGGTATTGGGGCAGTGCTCATGCAGAATGGACACCCATTGGCTTATGTTAGCAATGCTCTGGGCCCCAGGAATCAAACCCTTTCTGTGTATGAAAAGGAATACTTAGCAATACTGCTGGCTGTTGACCACTGGAGGCAGTACTTGCAGGTTTCAGAATTTGTAATTCATACTGATCAACGGAGTTTGGCTAGTCTTTCTGAACAACGTTTGCACACTAAATGGCAACAGAAAGCTCTCACAAAACTGTTGGGCCTTCAGTACAACATCTTTTACAAGAAAGGGGTTAAAAACAGTGCCGCAGGTTCTTTATCCAGGAAGCCACACAAATCTTTTGATATGTTACCTGAACTACATCTTGTTTCTTCAGCTCAGCCTACTTGGCTTGAAGATATTGTGCAGAGCTATGTGGGGGATAAATTTTGCACTGAATTACTCCAGAAGTTGTCCACCAGTCCCTCTGCTGGTAGTAAGTTTACTTTGACAGCTGGCATTCTCCGTACTGATAATTGTGTTTGGGTGGGTGATGCTCCTGAGTTGCACAAACAGATTGTATCTGCTTTTCATGATAGCCCTATTGGAGGACACTCGGGCTTTCCGGTTATTTATCGCCATGTCAGACGACTGTTTCGTTGGAAACACATGAGGGGGTTTATCAAGCACTATGTGCAGCATTGTTTGATCTGTCAGCAAGCAAAACCAGAACGTGTGCCCTATCCTCGCTTGTTGCAGCCATTACCTGTTCCCAAACTCCCTTGGGACATGGTGACAATGGATTTTGTCGAAGGGTTACCATCCTCTGGTCAGTACAACTCTTGTTTGTGGTCATTGATAAATTTTCTAAATATGGCCATTTTGTCCCCATGCATCACCCATTCACTGCAGAAGTCGTTGCTGAGACCTTACTCAATTCAGTATATCGTTTGCATGGGATGCCTCAGTCCATTGTTTCGGACAAAGACCGCATATTCACCAGTGTTTTCTGGCAAGAGCTATTTTCTAAGTCTGGTACTATGCTTCGAATGAGCTCTGCTCGTCACCCACAGCCTGATGGGCAGACTGAACGAGTCAATCAACAAGTGGAATGTTTCTTGCGATGCTTTGTCAGTGCTCATCCAACTAAATGGGCTAAGTGGATTCCTCTCTGTGAGTTTTGGTACAATACCAACTGGCATTCTGCCACAGGTACTACTCCCTTTGAGATCATATATGGGCATGCGCCTCGTCATTTTGGTATTTCTCCAGATGCAGTGATTCAGTCAGTGGATGTGCAGCAATGGCTGGATGATCGCAAAGTGGTGTTTGCTTCTGTCAGACAACATTTTTTGAGAGCTCAACAACGCATGAAAACCCAGGCTGATAAGCACCGCACTGAACGTGTGTTTAATGTGGGCGATGCAGTTTTTCTGAAACTTCAACCATATCTTCAGTCTTCAGTTGCGCCGCGTGCTAACCACAAACTTGCTTTCAAATTCTATGGCCCCTTTGAAGTGGTGGAACGTGTGGGTGAGGTGGCTTTGTTGGAAATATGCCCTAGAGGCAATAATAAATAGGTTATTATTATATTTCCTTGTTCATGATAATCGTTTATTATCCATGCTAGAATTGTATTGATAGGAAACTCAGATACATGTGTGGATACATAGACAACACCATGTCCCTAGTAAGCCTCTAGTTAACTAGCTCGTTGATCAATAGATGGTTACGGTTTCCTGACCATCGACATTGGATGTCGTTGATAACGGGATCACATCATTAGGAGAATGATGTGATGGACGAGACTCAATCCTAAGCCAAGCACAAGATCGTGTAGTTCGTTTGCTCAGAGCTTTTCTCATGTCAAGTATCATTTCCTTAGACCATGAGATTGTGCAACTCCCGGATACCGTAGGAATGCTTTGGGTGTACCAAACGTCACAACGTAACTGGGTGGCTATAAAGGTGCACTACAGGTATCTCCGAAAGTGTCTGTTGGGTTGGCACGAATCGAGACTGGGATTTGTCACTCCGTGTAAACGGAGAGGTATCTCTGGGCCCACTCGGTAGGACATCATCATAATGTGCACAGTGTGACCAAGGAGTTGATCACGGGATGATGTGAGTTACGGAACGAGTAAAGAGACTTGCCGGTAACGAGATTGAACAAGGTATCGGGATACCGACGACCGAATCTCGGGCAAGTAACATACCGATAGACAAAGGGAATTGTATACGGGATTGATTGAATCCTCGACATCGTGGTTCATCCGATGAGATCATCGAGGAGCATGTGGGAGCCAACATGGGTATCCAGATCCCGCTGTTGGTTATTGACCGGAGAGTCGTCTCGGTCATGTCTGCCTGTCTCCCGAACCCGTAGGGTCTACACACTTAAGGTTCGGTGACGCTAGGGTTATAGAGATATTAGTATGCGGTAACCCGAAAGTTGTTCGGAGTTCCGGATGAGATCCCGGACATCACGAGGAGTTCCGGAATGGTCCGGAGGTAAAGATTTATATATGGGAAGTCTTATTTTGGTCGCCGGAAAAGTTTCGCACTTTATCGCTATTGTACCGGGAGTGCCGAAAGGAGTCCGGGGGTCCACCAAGGGGTCCACCAGCCCCGGGGGGGGCACATGGGCTGTGGTTGTGCGCCTTGGCCTATATGGGCCAAGGGAACCAGCCCCAAGAGGCCCATGCGCCAACAGATAAGATAAACGGAGAGTCCTAAAGGGGGAAGGCACCTCCGAGGTGCCTTGGGGAGGAAGGACTCCTCCCTGGCCGCACCCTTCCTTGGAAGAAGGGCCAAGGCTGCGCCCCCCCTCTCGCTTGGCCCTATATATAGTGGGGGAGGGAGGGCAGCAGCAATCCAAGCCCCTGGCGCCTCCCTCTCCCTCCCGTGACACCTCTCCCTCCCGTTAGTGCTTGGCGAAGCCCTACCGGGATCCCCGCTACTTCCACCACCACGCCGTCGTGCTGCTGGATCTCCATCAATCTCTCCTCCCCCCTTGCTGGATCAAGAAGGAGGAGACGTCGCTGCTCCGTACGTGTGTTGAACGCGGAGGTGCCGTCCGTTCGGCGCTAGGATCATCGGTGATTTGGATCACGACGAGTACGACTCCATCAACCCCGTTCTCTTGAACGCTTCCGCTCGCGATCTACAAGGGTATGTAGATGCACTCCTTCCCTCTCGTTGCTAGTAAACTCCATAGATTGATCTTGGTGATGCGTAGAAAATTTTGAATTTCTGCTACATTCCCCAACAGTGGCATCATGAGCTAGGTCTATGCGTAGTTTCTATGCACGAGTAGAACACAAAGTAGTTGTGGGCGTCGATGTTGTCAATTCTTCTTGCCGCTACTAGTCTTATCTTGTTTCGGCGGCATTGTGGGATGAACCGGCCCGGACCGACCTTACACGTACGCTTACGTGAGACAGGTTCCACAGACTGACATGCACTAGTTGCATAAGGTGGCTAGCGGGTGTCTGTCCCTCCCACTTTAGTCGGAACGGATTCGATGAAAAGGGTCCTTATGAAGGGTAAATAGAAATTGGCATATCACGTTGTGGTTTTACGTATGTAAGAAACGTTCTTGCTAGAAACCTATACAAGCCACGTAAAAAAACTTGCAACAACAATTAGAGGACGTCTAACTTGTTTTTGCAGCATGTGCTATGTGATGTGATATGGCCAGAAGATTTGATGAATGATATATGTGATGTATGAGATTGATCATATTCTTGTAATAAGAATCACGACTTGCATGTCGATGAGTATGACAACCGGCAGGAGCCATAGGAGTTGTCTTTATTTTTTGTATGACCTGCATGTCATTGAATAACGCCATGTAAATTACTTTACTTTATTGCTAAGTGCGTTAGCCATAGAAGTAGAAGTAATCGTTGGCGTGACGACTTCATGAAGACACAATGATGGAGATCATGATGATGGAGATCATGGTGTCATGCCGGTGACAAAGATGATCATGGTGCCCCGAAGATGGAGATCAAAGGAGCAAAATGATATTGGCCATATCATGTCACTATTTGATTGCATGTGATGTTTATCATGTTATGCATCTTATTTGCTTAGAACGGCGGTAGCTTAAATAAGATGATCCCTCACTAAAATTTCAAGAGACGTGTTCCCCCTAACTGTGCACCGTTGCGAAGGTTCGTTGTTTCGAAGCACCACGTGATGATCGGGTGTGATAGATTCTAACGTTCGAATACAACGGGTGTTGACGAGCCTAGCATGTACAGACATGGCCTCGGAACACATGCGAAACACTTAGGTTGACTTGACGAGCCTAGCATGTACAGACATGGCCTCGGAACACAAGAGACCGAAAGGTCGAGCATGAATCGTATAGAAGATACGATCAACATGGAGATGTTCACCGATGATGACTAGTCCGTCTCACGTGATGATCGGACACGGCCTAGTTTGACTCGGATCATGTATCACTTAGATGACTAGAGGGATGTCTATCTGAGTGGGAGTTCATTAAATAATCAGATGAACTTAATTATCATGAACATAGTCAAAAGGTCTTTGCAAATTATGTCATAGCTTACGCTTTAGTTCTACTGTTTAAGATATGTTCCTAGAGAAAATTTAGTTGAAAGTTGATAGTAGCAATTATGCGGACTGGGTCCGTAAACTGAGGATTGTCCTCATTGCTGCACAGAAGGCTACTGTCCTTAATGCACCGCTCGGTGTGCTGAACCTCAGCGTCGTCTGTAGATGTTGCGAAACATCTGACACACACGTTTTGATGACTACGTGATAGTTCAGTGCGTATTGCTAACGGTTTAGAATTGTGGCACCAAAGACGGTTTTGAAACGTCGCAGAACATATGAGATGTTCCGAAGACTAAAATTGGGATTTCAGACTAGTGCCCGCGTCAAGAGGTATGAGACCTCTGACAAGTTTCTTAAGCCTGCAAACTAAGGGAGAAAAGCTCAATCGTTGAGCATGTGCTCAGATTGTCTGAGTACCACAATCGCTTGAATCGAGTGGGAGTTAATCTCCCAGATGAGATAGTGATGGTTCTCCATAGTCACTGCCACCAAGCTAGTAGAGCTTCGTGATGAACTATAACATATCAGGGATAGTTATGATGATCCTTGAGCTATTCGCGATGTTTGACACCGCGAGAGTAGAAATCAAGAAGGAGCATCAATTGTTGATGGTTAGTAAACCACTAGTTTCTAGAAGGGCAAGGGCAAAAGGGATACTTCATGAAACAGCAAGTCGTTTGCTGCTCTAGTGAAGTATCCCAAGGTTGAACGCAAACCCGAGACTAAGTGCTTCTTAATGAGGGGAACGGTCACTAAAGCAGTACTACCCTAGATACTTGGTAGATGAGAAGGCAGACAAGGTCGACAGAAGTATATTGGATGTACGTTATATGAATGTGTACTTTACTAGTACTCCTAGCAGCACCAGGGTATTAGATACCGGTTCGGTTGCTAAGTGTTACTAACTCGAAATAAAAGTTGCGGAATAAACGGAGACTAGCTAAAGGTGAGATGACGATGTATGTTGGAAGTGTTTCCAAGGTTGATGTGATCAAGCATCGCATGCTCCCTCTACCATCGAGATTTGGTGTGTGCGTTGAGCATGATTGGATTATGTTTATCGCAATACGGTTATTCATTTAAGGAGAATAATGGTTACTCTGTTTATTTGAATAATACCTTCAATGGTCTTGCACCTAAAATGAATCTCGATCATAGTGATACACATGTTCGTACCAAAGGATATAAAATAGTAATGATAGTTCCACATACTTGTGGCACTGCCATTTGAGTCATATTGGTATAGAACGCATGAAGAAGCTCCATGTAGATGGATCTTTGGACTCACTCGTTTTTGAAAAGATTGAGACATGCGAACCATGTCTATTGGTATATATGCATGAAGAAACTCCATGCAGATGGATCGTTTGGACTCACTTGTTTTTGAATCACTTGAGACATGCAAATCATACCACATGGGCAAGATGACTGAAAGGCCTCGTTTTCAGTAAGATGGAACAAGAGAGCAACTTGTTGGAAGTAATACATTTTGATGTATGCAGTCCAATGAGTGCTGAGGCATGCAGTGGATATCGTTATGTTCTTACTTCACAGATGATTTGAGTAGATGTTGAGAATATTTACTTGATGAAACACAAGTCTGAATTATTGAAAGGTTCAAGTAATTTCAGAGTGAAGTTGAAGATCGTCGTGACAAGAGGATAAAATGTCTGTGATATGATTATAGAGATAAGTATCTGAGTTACGAGTTTGGCACACAATTAAGACATTGTGGAAAGTGTTTCACAATTAATACCGCCTGGAACACCATAGTGTGATGGTGTGTCCGAACATCATAACTGCACCCTATTGGATATGGTGCATACCATGATGTTTCTTATCGAATTACCACTATCGTTTATGGGTTAGGCATTAGAGATAACCGCATTCACTTTAAAAGGGGCACCACGCAATTCCGTTGAGACGACACCGTTTAGAGAAACCTAAGTTGTCGTTTCTTAAAAGTTTGGGGCTGCGATGCTTATGTGAAAAAGTTTCAAGCTGATAAGCTCGAACCCAAAGCGGATAAATGCGTCTTCATAGAATACCCAAAAACAGTTGGGTATACCTCCTATTTCAGATCTGGAAGCAAAGGTAATTGCTTCTAGAAACAGTTCCTTTCTCGAGGAAAAGTTTCTCTCGAAAGAATTGAGTGGGAGGATGGTGGAGACTTGATAAGGTTATTGAACCGACACTTCAACTAGTGTGTAGCAGGGCACATGAAGTTGTTCCTGTGGCACCTACACCAATTGAAGTGGAAGCTTATGATAGTGATCATGAAACTTCGGATCAAGTCACTACCAAAACCTCGTAGGACGACGAGGATGCGTGCTACTTCAGAGTAGTACGTGATCCTGTCTTGGAAGTCATGTTGTTGGACAACGATGAACCTATGAGCTATGGAGAAGCGATGGTGGGCCCATATTCCGACAAATGGTTAGAAGCCATCAAATCCGAGATAAATGGATCTTTAAAAGGAAGACGGACATGGACGGTAATGTTACCGTCTATGAAGCTCGACTTGTGGCAAAGAGTATTTTCACAAGTTCAAGGAGTTGAATACGATGAGATTTTCTCATCCGTAGCGATGCTTAAGTCCGTCGGAATCATGTTAGCATTAGCTGCATTTATGAAATCTGGCAGATGGATGTCAAAACAAGTTTCCTTACCAGTTTTCGTAAGGAAAGGTTGTATGTGATACAATCAGAAAGGTTTTGTCCATCCTAAGGATGCTAAAAGGTATGCTAGCTCCAGCGATCCTTCTAAGGACTAGAGTAAGCATCTCGGAGTTGGAATGTACGCTTTGATGGAGTGATCAAAGTTTTTGGGTTTATACAAAGTTTGTTAGAAACTTGTATTTACAATAAAGTGAGTGGGAGCGCTGCAACATTTCTGATAAGTATATGTGAATGACATACTATTGATCCGAAATGATGTAAAAATTTCTGGAAAGCATAAAGGGTTGTTTGAAAGGAGTTTTTCAAAGGAAGACCTGGATAAAGCTGCTTACATATTGGGCATCAAGATCTATAGAGATAGATCAAGACGCCCGATGATACTTTCAAAGAACACACACTTTGACATGATTTTGAAAGAGTTCAAAATAGATCAGCAAAGAAGGAGTTCTTGGCTGTGTTACAAGGTGTGAGTATTGAGTAAGACTCAAGACCTGACCACAGCAGAAGAGAGAGAAAGGACGAAGGTCGTCCCCTATGCTTCAGACGTAGGCTCTACAGTATGCTATGCTGTGTACCGCACATGAAGTGTGCCTTGCCATGAGTTGGTCAAGGGGTACAATAGTGATCCGGGAATGGATCACATGACAGCGGTCAAACTTATCCTTAGTATCTAGTGGACTAAGGAATTTTCTCGATTATGGAGGTGAAAAGGAGTTCGTCGTAAAGGGTTACGTTGATGCGAACTTTGACACTAATCCGGATGACTCTGAGTAGTAAACCGGATTCATATAGTAGAGCAGTTATTTGAAATGGCTCCAAATAGCGTGTGGTAGCATCCACAAGATGACATAGATATTCGTAAAGCACACACGGATCTGAAAGGTTCAGACCCGTTGACTAATAACCTCTCTCACAAGCATAACATGATCAAACCAGAACTCATTGAGTGTTAATCACATAGAGATGTGAACTAGATTGTTGACTCTAGTAAACTCTTGGATGTTGGTCACATGGTGATGTGACCTGTGAGTGTTAATCACATGGCGATGTGAACTAGATTATTGACTCTAGTGCAAGTGGGAGACTGTTGGAAATATGCCCTAGAGGCAATAATAAATAGGTTATTATTATATTTCCTTGTTCATGATAATCGTTTATTATCCATGCTAGAATTGTATTGATAGGAAACTCAGATACATGTGTGGATACATAGACAACACCATGTCCCTAGTAAGCCTCTAGTTGACTAGCTCGTTGATCAATAGATGGTTACGGTTTCCTGACCATCGACATTGGATGTCGTTGATAACGGGATCACATCATTAGGAGAATGATGTGATGGACGAGACTCAATCCTAAGCCTAGCACAAGATCGTGTAGTTCGTTTGCTCAGAGCTTTTCTAATGTCAAGTATCATTTCCTTAGACCATGAGATTGTGCAACTCCCGGATACCGTAGGAATGCTTTGGGTGTACCAAACGTCACAACGTAACTGGGTGGCTATAAAGGTGCACTACAGGTATCTCCGAAAGTGTCTATTGGGTTGACACGAATCGAGACTGGGATTTGTCACTCCGTGTAAACGGAGAGGTATCTCTGGGCCCACTCGGTAGTACATCATCATAATGTGCACAGTGTGACCAAGGAGTTGATCACGGGATGATGTGAGTTACGGAACGAGTAAAGAGACTTGCCGGTAACGAGATTGAACAAGGTATCGGGATACCGACGATCGAATCTCGGGCAAGTAACATACCGATAGACAAAGGGAATTGTATACGGGATTGATTGAATCCTCGACATCGTGGTTCATCCGATGAGATCATCGAGGAGCATGTGGGAGCCAACATGGGTATCCAGATCCCGCTGTTGGTTATTGACCGGAGAGTCGTCTCGGTCATGTCTGCCTGTCTCCCGAACCCGTAGGGTCTACACACTTAAGGTTCGGTGACGCTAGGGTTATAGAGATATTAGTATGCGGTAACCCGAAAGTTGTTCGGAGTTCCGGATGAGATCCCGGACGTCACGAGGAGTTCCGGAATGGTCCGGAGGTAAAGATTTATATATGGGAAGTCTTATTTTGGTCGCCGGAAAAGTTTCGCACTTTATCGGTATTGTACCGGGAGTGCCGAAAGGAGTCCGGGGGTCCACCAGCCCCGGGGGGGCCACATGGGCTGTGGGGGGTGCGCCTTGGCCTATATGGGCCAAGGGAACCAGCCCCAAGAGGCCCATGCGCCAACAGATAAGATAAACGGAGAGTCCTAAAGGGGGAAGGCACCTCCGAGGTGCCTTGGGGAGGAAGGACTCCTCCCTGGCCGCACCCTTCCTTGGAGGAAGGGCCAAGGCTGCGCCCCCCCCCCCTCTCCCTTGGCCCTATATATAGTGGGGGGAGGGAGGGCAGCAGCAATCCAAACCCCTGGCGCCTCCCTCTCCCTCCCGTGACACCTCTCCCTCCCGTTAGTGCTTGGCGAAGCCCTACCGGGATCCCCGCTACTTCCACCACCACGCCGTCGTGCTGCTGGATCTCCATCAACCTCTCCTCCCCACTTGCTGGATCAAGAAGGAGGAGACGTCGCTGCCCCGTACGTGTGTTGAACGCGGAGGTGCCGTCCGTTCGGCGCTAGGATCATCGGTGATTTGGATCACGACGAGTACGACTCCATCAACCCCGTTCTCTTGAACGCTTCCGCTCGCGATCTACAAGGGTATGTAGATGCACTCCTTCCCTCTCGTTGCTAGTAAACTCCATAGATTGATCTTGGTGATGCGTAGAAAATTTTGAATTTCTGCTACATTCCCCAACGGTCTTACCGTCTAGATCTTCCTCCAACCAGCCATGTGCATCCAATCTTCCACGTTTCACTACTGCGTAAAGTTCTCGCTCCAGGCTGTCAGGTGCTTCCCTTACTTCCTGCTCCCGATGATCAGTTTCAGTATCCAGAGCAAATTCTTCAGCAACGAGTTGTTCACCGGGGTGCTGATTCATTGATCCAAGTCTTGGTCAAATGGAGTGATGCGCCTAGAGAAATGGCCACTTGGGAAGACAAA
The DNA here is from genome assembly GCF_018294505.1 of Triticum aestivum. Lineage (NCBI taxonomy): Eukaryota > Viridiplantae > Streptophyta > Magnoliopsida > Poales > Poaceae > Triticum > Triticum aestivum. Next base: position 486,256,225 of record NC_057799.1, on the reverse strand, counting down.
GTGACATTACGCCAGAAGTTTCCTCGTGCGCCGGCTTGGGGTCAAGCCGCTTCTAAGGCGGGAGGGATTGTCAGCGAGCAGGAGACGCGCGAAGATGGTGTTCAAGCTATGGGCCGGCCCAAGCGGCAGCCTCGCCTACCCGCTCGGTTGGCTGGGCCGGAGTGGGCCAAGTAAAGATGTATTACTTATATGTGTGACTGTGTGGTGTGAGAGGTGGGAAGGTAGGAACGGCTAGATGCCGGTGTATGTTGCATGTGAGCTTCTCTCCCTGAGGAAGACGATCCCCTCCTCTCCCTGTAATCCTCCATTGTAGCTCGAGATTTGAAATCAACTATGAATTCCGAACCCTAGCCTTCACATTAGCGCCCACCTTTGGGGATCAGACGTGAGAGATAGTCATGACGGTCGACACGGGGAGGGAGGGGAGCTAGCCCTTCCTTCCCCAAAAACTCTACATCTTTCCGGCCACTTGGTCTGAGAGACTTTTGTGATCCCCTTCTGCTAGATCAATTGAACGCCAACAATGTTGGATCTTTCAAAGAAAAAAACAAGCTCATAATCATTTAATCCATAATCATGGGCACATGCATAAATATACTCCTAAAAGAGAAGTGGGTAGACAAAGTTTTGTTGATGAGATTTATGTTTTTCTCAACACTCTTCGAATTTTCAATTGTATTTCTACATGAATCAGAGAGACCGGTTTATGGAATGATGATACATAGTGTAATATGGTCAGAACAGGGTGCTGCATTTTTAATACAAACCCCGGAAAGAAAGGGAGGCTAATCCACATATCTTTCTTCACTCCTTTTATACCCAATAAGTTTATGTTTGCTCTTTCTCCTAACTATTTTTTTGCCAAGCACCCATTTTGTAATAGCAATTGTGTAAAATTAAAATAGAGAATAAAAATAAAAGAAAACTTTCGTAAGTAGCATTTGGATTAGATTAATGTCTCGGTAAATGGGTAAAAAAAATGCCATCACATCTACACTAGGCAAACATTGGAAAGAGATAAAAGTAAAGGGGACGGCATGGCCAGCACTTGAATGCAAGAATCTCCCTGTCTCGCTGGATTCGATTTACTTTTTCCTGTATTCCTACAAAGATCTTTTTCTTTCGGACAAGATAATTCTCGTAGCGAGGATGAGATTTTTACAACGATCGCAAACCCCTCGGATAGAATCTGAGAATAAAATATTTTTTGTAATCCAACAATAGATCTTGGTTAGGATGATTAATCAAGTTAATGCAAAAATTATGCTGATACGTTCAAATAAATAAACACTTCACAAGTATCGTTGATGAGATTTATGTTTTTCTAAATATCTTTCAAATTTTCCCGTTTGTATTCTTATACTTGAATCAGAGATTTCGCGGTTTATCGAATGATGATACATAGTGCATATGGTCAGAACAGTGTGTTGTATTTTTAGTACAAACCATGGAAAGAAACGGAGTCTAATCCACGAATCTATTTCCGCTCCTTTTCTATCAAATTAGTTTATATTTGCTCTTTTCCCTAGTTGTTTTCCTGCCAAGTACTGCTTTTGTAAGCGCAATTGTGTTAGAAAAAATAGAGGCCAGAAAGATGAAAGGAAACTTTCATGAACTTTGCTTCAGTATACCCCACCAGAAAAATTTGCAGATTCCGATGCTGATTAAAGGTGAAGATTAGAAGTTATCCCTTTTGATTAAAAAGTGTAACATAGCCCCCCCCCCCCCCCCCCCAAGTGTAATATAGCCATTTGCATCCAAATCAATCTATTCAATACGTTTGATCTGCATGCTAATATGGCGATTTAAAATAGCTTTAAGATTCGTGTAAGCATTTAGGGAGGGGGGGGGGGGTACCAAAGCAGGTGCGAACTTTCATAAGTAGCAGTTTGGATTAGATTAATGTCTCGGTAAAAATGGGTGAAAAATTAATATCGTCACATCTACACTAGGCAAACATTGACACGAGAAAAGAAGCAAATATCAGAAAACGGAGGCAATCAGCACTTCGGCAGGTAGTATTAAGTTCTTGTTGGTCTTTCTCTGAAATGAATAGTGCCATTGTGCAGCTTGCAGGGGTGGTTGGAACGGAACAGAACGAATTAAGAAGATTAAATATTATTTATTGGGTTACGCTTTCATCATCTCTCAACAAAATTAGTAGTAATACAAATTTAGTTATTGAGAAATTAAGTCATATCAAAGTACCATCCTTGTTTGAACTGCTTAATCTAGTGTGTTTTTACAGGTCATATACATTGAGTAAAGGTATATAGTACTTTTTGCGGGTGAAAAGTAATAGTATTATCAAGATAGATACCACTACTGCTGGCTTTTTGAGCAGTTACAGTCCCACTACAAATGAGTCCCAAGTCCGTATTTTCAAAAGGGGAAAAAGGAGTTTTGGATCCCTGCCCACTTTTAGTGTTATTTCAGTCTGCTCCTCTATGAACAAAGGTTTCAGTTAGATGCAACGTCTTCTAAAAAGTTCATGAAACTGGATCTGGCCTCTCCACCTTGGTAGACACAAGGCAGAGGCTTCTATGCAAAAATACTCTCTTTCAAAAAATGTTTTAGGGTCTCTATTGTAGGATTTTCACTGAAATTTTAGAGAAAATTTCAGTCCATACACTTGTTTCCTATAAAGGTCCCAACTCCATAGGATAATCGGATTGGGGTAGTCAAATACTCCCTTTGTACCCTGCAAAAAAAAAAACTCCCTCCGTAAACTAATATAAGATCCTCTTTTAGATCACTACTTTAGTGATAAAGACCTTATACTTTAGTGATCTAAAAGATCTTATATTAGTTTACAGAGGGAGTACTTAGCATTCCCATGCCCACAATTTCATACAGAAACAAACATAAGCTCAAACATCATTTTATTTATTTCCAAGGGGAAATTTAATAAATACTCCTCGCTATCTCTCTCTTTGTTTCCCCAAAAATAATGTGTTTCTTTTATTTGAACCATCTAGGGCAGAATCTATTACTCATCTGTTTTGAGATCAATATATAAGAAATCCACAGTGCGTGACATCTGATTGATACGTTTTCTGTATTCCTACACTTTCTAGTTTCTCTTGCTGCATTTTCCAGTTCGTGCGATCCACAGAGGCAGCCACAAGGAAGAAGAGAGGGATTCCTGTGAGCATCCAAAGAACATAAAGGCACACACTGAAGATAATGAAATGCTGCAACCACAATCAATATTTGCTTGCAAAGAATTTATGGGGCGTATGAATGGAGAAGGGCAATGCAGCTAAGCAAACATAAATAACGGGCATAAATGAAGCACTGTTTTATCTTGTGGGCAGGACATGAATGGGGGAGGTCAGGGAGGCCACTTTTGATTCGATGAAAGATACCGGCCAGCTAAGAGTTTGCAGCCCACACACCACACCAGACATACGCGAAATACTACAGAAATTGGGCTCATAAGCGCCGCATTAATGCTGTCTTGTGCAGGCATTCATCCTGACTAGTAAAAGCTCCCAGCTAAGTGACACTGAAACTGGCTGTGCTAAGTTAAGGCTCGGTTGATTAATGGTGCTGTACTGGAAGATGCCGACCCTTGAATGAGGAAGCAGTCCCCATCTAGGACTTGATTCGGCTTGTACTTAAGTTCCAAGAGGGAATTTCCCCATTCAATCGGCCCGGCGTTCCTGCAAACTACCAAGTGTCAAAGTGCTACTGCATCTAGAAAGAATTGGAATTTTTGGTCTTGTTTTACCACTAAAGATCTGACTATTGATACTCCTGTCTGCATAAGTTAATCATTACCATGTAATCTGCAGAAGAAGAAAACTGATATTTTTGCCATCCTTCTTTATACGTATATACAGAAAGATGGCAGAAAATATGTACCAATGCTGTTATGCTGATAGTACCGATGATTTATACGTATATGCATAATTGAGTAAGCTTCTGTTGTGACACCGACTGGCTGCTGCTGTTATGTTGATAGTACCACTGAAAGTATGTAATGGAAGAAAGCAAGAGAAATCTACATGTAATTATATTAGTTGCAGTAACTGATGGCTCCTGCTTATACTATACACTTGTGTATGTTAATAGATAGAGATTTTTTTTTGGAAAAGGAGGATAACCCCAGGCCTCTACATCAGGACGATGCATGCAGCCATATATTATTAATAGAGCAAAATCCAGCAGCGGAACACCATCGACCTGGAAAAAGAAGAAAAAACAAACCCTGAGGCCATATACCTCGCGATAGTAACTCCCCCAGATAACCACTAACCCTATGATACAAGACAGAACATAAACGAAAAATACACAACTCCTAAGCTACCCCTTCAAGAAGGAATCACCGCACGTGCACCGATGATGGCGAGTCCACCATAAGGTTGAACTTCTGATTCTCATCCCCAAAGCAAAGCTTCAATCCACCGCCTTCAGCAAGGACACGACACAGGAGCGCGACGACATAGCCCGATCAGAGATCTTGTGTTTCCACCGGAGTGCATAAGCTCGTCGTTGAAGCTGCCTGTACCATCCGCCCTTATCTGTCTACTGACGCCTCGATAGCTGGATACCTCTGGAGGAGACAACGGAAGACAAAGACGTCCCAATACCACCTGCCTCCCGCTATTGTCGCACCACCTTCGATCCAACAACAACAGGCTAAACTTGACACCTCCGCTAGAGCCGTCGTGCATCACCTGCCGGTAGCAGGCATGACTTGATGTCTCCATATAAGACGTCGTGCGTAGCATCCGCCGGTAGCACATCCACCGGTGGCTTCACCTGCCGACGACAGGCACCGCCCGACAACTCCGAGAGAGGCTCATGTGTCACCTGCCGAGCCGCATCGAACCCGGCCTGTTGATCGAGGGGACGTCCCATACCGCCACCAGCCTCAGAGCCGTCACCATCTCGAGATCCGGACTCCGAGTCTCCCACACGACCCCGGAGTCCGCCGTTGTCGATGAAGAGGGGCCGCCACCCTGATTCCGGGTGCTACAGGGAGCACCCACCGTCGTGCCAGCCACTGTCGTCGCCCATACAACGGCAGCCGCCGCCGCGATCCAGCATCAAGCGTCGTCGACGCTGGAGGAAGCTCCGGCCGCCACGCGCGTCCTGCAACGAGCCCGGACACGGGATCCCAAGATCCGCCGCCACCGGCGCCGCCACAAGGACCCACCACCTGGCCCGACATCCCCGACGAAGGGGACGCCGCCACCACCATGGTCGGATCCGAGTCAGCCGTCGCCATCGCCACTGCCAAGACCGGACCTGGGTTGGCAACCGCCATCGGCCACGCCCAGCCCCACCTCCATTTCTAGCCACGTCTAGCCGACGGCACGCCACGCCCAACCGATCCACCCGCGCAGCCAAGCGCCGCCGCCGGGAACCGCCGTGCCGCCGTGCCATGGATCCACAAGACGCCGTCGCTGAAGCCGTCGTCCCGCGCCGCCCGGCATCATGCGAGGAGAAGGGGATCCCTGCCGCCGCCTACGCTGACCGGATCGGCAGCGCACGCCGGTGGCGGCGAGGGAGGGAGCTGGAGGCGGCGGACTAGGAACGGCGGCTAGGGTTCGCCCCCTCTGTCGCTCGCGGGAGGGACGTGAGGGGGTTACGCGATGGTCTGGTTATTCGGTTGAGATAGAGTAGAGATATATTGCTGCTAAGTAAAAGGGGCAGTTCGATGAGGACAAAGGTTGCGTATGTTAGCGCAGCCGAATGACTCACCCCTTCCAGGAAGGGTTTGATCTTTCATGTGGACAAAGGTTGCATTTTTTAATAGAAGTAATTTTATTTGACCTGAGCTGCAGGAGCTCTGCATTTTCATTATACTGGAGGAAAGCAATACTGAGGAGAGAAAAAGAGAGGAAAATAGAAAAAATAAAATCAGGTTGCGTTTTTTAGTAGAAGTTTTTATAGAAAAGGAGGAAGACCCCCGGCCTCTGCATCTGGCCGATGCATGCAGCCACTTTATTAATTATTCGCAAAGACCTTACAAAATAATACATCATAAGCCACTATTTTGACAACATCTGTCGCTACTCCTATCCATTTGATGAAGGGTGCTGATAGTCCGAGCCGAATACCAAACAAAACCCCGCACCATAGCCTAACATCTAAAACCGGATGGCCCAACCAAGCCACATTGCCGGGTCTGGGGCACACACCGGTTCAACGCACTCTTAGAGGCCGCCGCCGCCATCTTCGACCGAACCATTTTCAGAATTGTACTGACGCATCGACCTTACTAGGCCTAGTTGTCATCGACACCACCACAATACCAGACAACGCCACCATCATGGGCTCGTCTAGCATCACGCACCCACCGCCGAGACCCTGCTGCTCCATGCCGCCGAGACCTACCGTTGTCGACGTGCCAAATTCCACGCCGCTCCTCCTTCGCGAACAACACCTGCTGCCACTGGTCCCATCCCCTCCGCCTCCAGTTCCTCTAACTGAGCACCTGAATGCCCCAGGCGGCACCTCCAAGAAGGGCACGACACTCGCAGTGCCGCCGCCGCCCAATCTTAGGAGATTTTTGGTCTTCACCCGGGCGTGGGGTCGTGGTAGAGGACAGGGACCTCGACGGCGCCTGCAAGGAGGAGAACGGCGACCTTGGTCGTCGCCACGTCGGGATGATCGAGTCATCTAGAGTTTTCTCCGGTCCGATGTCACCTCTACCAGCCCCGCGAACACAACGAGGCCGACGATCGGGATCGCAAGCCACCAAGTGTGGCGGGAGAGAGCTTGCGGCGGGAAGGAGATCCACCGGCAACCCACCGCCCACGCGTTCAAGACGCCGTCCAACCACCACCCGCGAGCGCCTCCAGGAGGGGGTCGTCGCCATGCCTACCGGGGCCACCGCCCAAGGTCCAGATTCCTCCGCGATGACTGGAGCGACAAGATCTGCCCCCCTGCGGCCCATGCCGTTGCACGAGCCCGCCACCGCCGCGAGCTGCCACGCTGCCGGAAGATCCATACCGCGGATCTAGGCGCCTGTGCGCCGCCGCCGGGACTCACCGCGCCGTCAGGAGGGCCGCACCCCGCGGATCTGGGTGCCCGCGCCGCTCATGGATCCGAGGGAGGGAGGAGAGGCCCTCCGCCGCCGCCATCACACGCATGGGCTTTGCCTGCGCCGCTCATGGATCCGATGGAGGGAGGAGAGGCCCTCCGCCGCCGCCATCGCACGCACGGGCTTTGCGCGTCGCCGATCACCGGCAGCGGCAGAGGGGAAGGTGAGCGCTGGGCGGGACTAGGCGACGGCGGCTGAGACCTCCCGTGTCGTCCGTGTCGCCCGCGACGGGGCGACGCGAGAGGAGGGGTTGTTCTCGAAAGCCACCCTTTTTTTAATAGAAGTAAATTTTAGGGATGGCCTTGCTCGGCTCACTCGTCAGAAGTTAGTCTTTATCTTTATACTTGAATTTGGATCACAACATAACATACACCTTCACAACAGTTTGTTTGTCTGGTATTCAACCCACGGCATGTCAATGGATGAGGTTACAAAACCCTTGTAGGCATACTGTGCTGTGAAACTCTCTACTAAATGGCCATCAAAGCAGTGGTATTCAACAATAGGTCCTACCTTAAACATTCGGATGTTGAATGTATAAGTTGGACTAAAGTGAAGGATGGCACATAACGAGAACGAAACTCGTCAAAACCTCAATAGTCAACAGTAACATTTACCTGTATCAGTTACTGGCCCGTACAGCAACACTAGTAACTGAGTAAGCTTCAGTTGCAGTGACAGCATGTGGCTTCATTCTGCAGTAGAACTGTTACTGACAGTCTGCGGTTCTTGAAGAAATGCCGCAGAGGCCAGACAGCTCATGCTTGCTGCACTATAAGATTCCAAACGTTAATCTTGGAGCTGAAAAACCGCCGGTCTGTACAGTGAGGACCCAGGATTTGATCCAAGGCACCGTCGTTTCAAATAGAAGAGTATCAGTACTCTGGAACACTGCTTTCAGAAACTACAGGTAGCTAAATGTCTTTTGAGCAAGTGGCTATTTAGGCTATCACAGGAATCAGAGGGTATGTCAGGCACAACTCCTTAGAAATAAATACTTGCACTCTAAAACTCTTGCTCAGGTTACCGTAAGACCTAATGATTCGCCATTTTGGAAGGGACTCATGAGAGTGAAAGAGACCTTGTTTCATAGGGTGAAATTCATTGTTGGGGATGGAACAACAAGAAGGTTTTGGGAGGATACTTGGTTAGGCGACGCACCATTAGCTCTCCAGTATCCTTCCCTGTACCATATTGCTCAACGTAAGGAGGATTACGTGGCAGCAGTCATGCAGATGGTACCTTTGAATATCCAGTTCAGGAGGTCTCTAGTAGGGGAGCGATGGAACTCCTGGTTGCACTTAGTGCGGAGGTTGATGGACGTTCAACTCTCTGATCAGGGAGACACCTTGAACTGGAAGCTAACGGTTAATGGAGTGTTTTCAGTCAAATCGATGTACTTAGACCTTACTAATTCTGGCCCAATCCCGAGATCGATACACATTTGGAAAGTTAAGGTTCCCTTGCGAATCAATTTTTTTATGTGGTTTGTGCACAAGCAAGTGATCCTTACCGAAGATAACTTACTAAAGCGACGATGGGTAGGTAGCTCACGATGTTGCTTTTGTGTTCATGATGAAACAGTTCAACACTTATTTATTGATTGCCCTCTCGCGAAGTTACTTTGGAGGTCCATACATATAGCTTTCAATATTGTTCCTCCAGTTAGCATTGATGCGTTGTTTGGGACATGGCTAAATGCAGTGATTCCTGAGATTGCGTCAAGTATTCGGATTGGAATATGCCCACTTCTTTGGGCTATATGGAAACTGCAGGAACGATATGATTTTTAACAGACTATCTATGATTAACTTCTTGCACGTTATCTTCAGAGCTACGGCATGGATCCGTACGTGGTTGCTACTGTTGGGGAACGTAGCATGCAATTTCAAAAGCGGGAGATGCATAGCAACGAGAGGGGGAGAGTGTGTCCACGTACCCTCGTAGACCGAAAGCGGAAGCGTTAGTTTAATGCGGTTGATGTAGTCGAACGTCTTTGCGATCCAACCGATCAAGTACCGAACGTACGACACCTCCGAGTTCAGCACACGTTTAGCTCGATGACGTCCCTCGAACTCTTGATCCAGCAGAGGGTCGAGGGAGAGTTTCGTCAGCACGACGGCGTGGTGACGGTGATGGTGATGTGATCCGCGCAGGGCTTCGCCTAAGCACTACGACGCTATGACCGGAGGAGTAAACTGTGGAGGGGGGCACCGCACACGACTAAGAGAACAATTGATGTGCTTTGGGGTGCCTCCTGCCCCCGTATATTAAGGAGAAGGGGAGGAGGCCGGCCACTAGGGGCGCCCCAAGGAGAGGGGAGTCCTACTAGGACTCCAGTCCTAGTAGGATTGCCCCCCCCCCTTTTCCTTCTTCCGGAGGGGGAAAGGGGGGAAGGAGAGGGAGGAGGGGAGCCCGTGCGTTGCATCGGGAAAAAAGAGACAATCTTCATGTGCTATTGTGCATCATTTTTATATCCGATTTAAATAAACATTGATAATTAGGTTAATTTTGGTAAATTTCTTATTTTTAATAAAAGTTAATGTTTTCATAAAAATTGAACAGTATTTGGGCTTGTCCCGAACAAACACTTCTTTTTTTGAAGTTCACGCCCCCACTTTATTAAACTAAATTAGGAATTTCGTCTGATACAACGCTAAGAATACAATAGGGGGAACCGAGTCCCAAAGGACCGATGCTCTACTGCTTATTCCTAAGCACGCCAGCAAATGGGCAGCACCATTTGCTGTCCTTCGGACCCAGGTGATCTTGAACTCGCTCAAAGTTCTGATCATGGCTTTTACCTCCACCACCACTTGTCCCACGGATGATAAGTTCCGATCCCGATCATTAAGCTTCCCGGATAGTAGGACGTAGTCTTTCCCCTTAGTTACTGATTTTGGTGGTAAATTACATACGCACATGTAATTATTCGTATAGATTGCACAAACATTATAAAGGGCCATCAGACTAATCAAAATTTTAAATAACGATGAACGAGTCATTGCAGACATTATAAAGAAATATCCATGAACGATTTACTGGTTCAGTAATCCTCCTTCAAGACGATCAAGTAGTCCAACTTTTCTGTGTACTAATCTGGGCATCCAATCTCTGAAAGCCGGGTACTTCACTGCTGGTCGAGTTGTTGTATGGATTTGCTTCCAATTTCTTTTCCTCTTCCACATCCGATCCAGTAATCTGTTTCTTTTTTAGTTTGTGATCAGTAGTAGTCTGTTAAGGACACAGATAGTACAAAATCCTCAAATACATCTCTCCGCTGCTTCCAGGCGAACGTGTTCTAGTCGTCCTCGTAGCTGCCGAAGAATTCCTCTCGCACGAAAGGAGCCGCATATGGTCACGGATCCCGCACAGCGGCAGCCAAACGCTCGGCCTCATCACGATCATACACGCTCTTCTCCTCCATGACCTCCGGTACTGCGTGAGAATGTTTTGTTGCGTAATAGGAAAGATCATTTTGCAAGTCCCTAAAGAGCAGTTCTGAGCATCATGCCTGCAACCCAATTCTGAAATTCTCTGCATTATCACTGTCCTTGGCCACAAATGGAGAACATGCCGAGGCCGACCACGTCCCTGTCTATGCTATGTAAACGGCGCCATAAGGACCATGGGTAGGATGTCGCAGTAAGGGTGCTGCTCGATGATAGATGCCACACAAGTGCTACCAAGCTGGTCGCCGAACTCTCCGGCCTCTATATTTTACTTTTCTGAATCCAGTTTCGTCGATGTGCACTAAATAGGATACACATTCAGTCCCTCCACACAATGTACAACCTTACTGACCTGCAAATCAATCAGCCCGCCCACATAACATAATCTTACATCCTAGGAGAAAAGGACATTTTTGAAGTAACTCGACGGCTTTATTCGCACAAACAAAAGACGCAACTAAAGAGTTTTTCTCCACACAAGAGAAGTAATTAAATCGGTCGCACGAACTGAACATGGTAACTAATACTTACTGCAATGCATATCCCATAAGCTTGGTCCAATAATGAAAAGCTTTTGCAGCAACACAGATGAGATGTGGTGCTTCCAACCAAAGAAGACCTGCTATTTAGTTGCTTGTTCAAGGTTGAATTGACTGTCACTGAAATGCGACCAACTGCTGTCACAAAGTAAGACATGAGACGCATCCTGGTACAACCATTACTCCCAGATCGAAGTATGCAACTATAACTATTACCGAAATGGCAAAAATCTGGCACAAGAATACCACGTCATAGAGGGTTCGGGTATAAGCATATGCGATAGATGATCTAAATTCTGAACAAATACTTCTGGTGAGCTTAGAATCGATTAAGCTATTGAGATTGATAATGTAGTGTCAAGATTTTAACAGAGAAAGCATCATTGTACTGGTAATGAAGGGGGCAAGGCATCAAGGAGAACACCTACAGAAGGATAATGGAACCTGACTACTGGTCCCTTGTTTTGTTTTTCATGATTGCAGAAGCTTAAGTACTTCAGCTATCTACAAAAAACACTAAAACTACTTACGAATCCACTGCACCTCTATCAAGGTAAATCATACTGTAGGTGTTGGCATCTATGATCATTCCCCTATTCATATTCTGCAACTCCGGTCACACATATAAGATAAGCTTTTTGTTCACATACTAACAGAACTGTAGCTTCTATGAATCTACTTCAAGCACTAAAGACTTGAATCAACTTTCAGAATTGAATTAACGTGCACAAAATAAAGAGCTGCCTATGGTAAGGTGTCATCTCTATTCTTGAGGTCCAATTAACAGCATAACGGTGATCAACTTAAGCAGCATGTATAACAAATTATGTAATTTGCACGTGCTCCTAGCAATATCATGTAAATGCAGGGTGTCTCGCACCAATATATCAGGACTGAGGGGGGAAACTTACAGTCTGCACGTCGGTGTCAACGAGCGTTATTGGTGGCATGTCCGAAAGCCGAACCTCTTTGGCCTCCAACTGAGTTCGATCGGATATTAATTGTCATTCGCCTAAGTGAAAACAACCCATGGGTACAGACGTCTAAGGCATCCAGCACATCTGAACAAAAACCATGATTTAGACTTGGCCGTTTTTCAGCCATTAGAAAGACAAACATCAGTTTTTTAGTCAGATAACAATATAAACAACAGCCACTGAAAAAGAACACTTACTGAATAAAACAACATTGCAAAAAAGCTATCATGTATACTTGCATTGCATAAGCATGAGCAGAAACAAACCTAGAGTTTTATGCAAAGAAACAACTGACGAGAAGCAGCAAATAATATTGCCATCCTTCCACAGTACAGTTTTCTTCAGATTTCTGAAGAGACTCAGACAACGAGCCAAACTAAAAATTGAAAGCATTTGTACACCAGAGAAAGACAATGAGGCAAATTAAAAATTTAGAGCTGCCAAAGAAAATGATTAAAATAAAGACAAGCAGTCAAGCAGTACTGTTGAGGATATAGACCTGGGGGTCACCCGCCAGGAGGGCCGGGTTACTCCAAGGATTATTACCAGAAGCCCGGAGCTAAGTTTCAGGATAATGGGCCAGAGATGGGCTGAGACCCGGATATGGCTTAAGGCCCGTAGTTACAATCATTGTTATAGTAGACTTGTAGTGTAAGGCAAGTATTGTTTTAGAGCCCGAGCCGGACACTCTTATGAGCCGGCTCGGGACTCTAAGGGCTGCTGGGCGTCAGCCTCCCTATATAAAGGGACGACCCGGCAGCGGTTTGGGGACGACAACAATCTCTCCGAGAGCCGGGATAAGTGTTTAGTTCCCTGGCGATCGTAACCCTAATCAATAACACCTCGAACTGGACGTAGGCTTTTACCTTCACCGTAAGGGGCCGAACCAGTATAAACCCTCGTGTTCCTTGTCCCGCATAACCCCTTCAAGCTTCCTAGTTGCGATGGCTCCACGATTAAGTCCTAGCCCAAGGACATCTGCCGTGACAATTCCACGACAGTTGGCGCCCACCGTGGGGCGAGCGCACGGTGGATTTGAGTTCTTGAAGGGCAGCTTCGAAGGGCTCAAGGGATACGCTGTGGGCCAGATGACCAAGAGTCGTCGCGGCAGGCTCTACATCGACGACGCGGACTGGGGCCCCGACGCCGGCTCAGTGGAGTACGGGTACCGGGTCCCCTTTGGCGGAATTCATGTCTTCATTGGCAAGATTGGTGAGCCGGGCCCCGAGCCGGGTCTCTGCGCCGATCTCATCGAAACGGCTCAGCGCGCCCGATCCGCCCGGGCCCGGCCTGCCTTAAAACGCGCTTTTGTGGGATGCATCCATGGAAGGCCCTCCGATCCATCTGGGTCTGGGGATGAGGCGGCCGCCGGCTCTGACGGCGAGTCGGCCGCTGATGAGTCAAACTCGTTGTACCAACTTCAAGATGGCAGGCTCATGAGTTATTCCGATGGCAACAGTATTCCGGACCTTTTTGAGCCGCCAAGTCAGGTCGGAGTTTTTATGGCTGGTGCGCAGCCTGTTCAGAACCCCGCTACCGGATCAGAAAATCCGGAGCCTTCCCCGGCTCAGGTGCTGATGGATCTCACAGATAAGATGACGGCCCTGTTAACTGCCACGGTTGACCCGGCAGATCAAGCCCAGCATGACGCGGAGGTGGCACAGTTAAAATTGGATCTGATGAAAGCAAAAGAGGATCTTGCAGCAGAAGGGATCAGGCTGGCGGCGGAGCGGGCGGCTCTCGACGCCCGGGCTCAGTTGATTCAGGCGCAGTCCTTCCAACTCACGATGGATCAGAACGCGGCCAACGAGGTCATGAGAAGGAGGCATCAGAAGGCCCAGTCTCGACTCCCGCCGGTTTACGATCCGCGCAATCTATTCAACACGCCGGGTGCGGGATCCAGTAACCCACCAGGTGTCATTGCGCCCGGGTCGGGACCCCTTATTCAGCCACTAGTAATGGGGCCTCCCCAGGCGCCCCCTGCCCCGCCTCAGTATGTGCCAATACCCCCGGGTCGTTACGATAACCCGCTGGAGAACATGGTAGCAGCGGCAGCACGACTGGCGGCTCTTCCCGTTGACGGCAATTCTCCGGCAGCCGTGGAAACCCGCCGGGTCAGGGAACTCCTGCAGACGGCCCTAGCGCAGCAAGAGGCGTACTCCTACAGCCGGGACAGGATCCACTCAACTCCTCGCCCAGGCCAGAGCCCGAGCTACAGCCGGCACATGGTCTCGGCGACCGGCTCAAGTAATGTCCGACGCCATGGCCCGGCTCATGTTGGAACCTTCTACGCCGCAGACCAAGCACGGCAAGAGGCGGAGCAGGTGCCGCAATTGACGGCTTATCAGACCCCCCCGGCTTATCCAACGGCGTCCGTTGATGTGGGTATTTCTACCAGGACCGGGGGTGTCCCTTGTTTGGTGCCGGCCATCCGTAATGAACGTTTACCTAAGGATTTCAAGGGCCCTAGGAAGGTGCCTAACTATACAGCTGACTTACAGCCTGCGGCCTGGATTGAGAGTTATGAGATGGCCATGGAACTGCTAGAGGTCAGCGAGGCGGCCATGGCCAAATATTTCACCATGATGTTAGATGGAACTGCCCGCACGTGGTTAAAAGGGCTGCCACCGAACTCCATTGGGTCTTGGACCGAGCTGAAGGCCCGGTTCATTCAAAACTTCAAGGATACCTGTAGGCAGTCTATGTCAATTGTGGATTTGACTAACTGTAAGCAGCAGGAGGGCGAGTCCACGACCCATTGGGTTCGCCGGGTCAAGGAGATCATACATTCATCAGATAAGATGGACGCCGGCTCTGCAGTCTTGATGTTAGAACAGAATTGTCGTTTTGTGCCCCTAAAGATGAAGCTTGGGCGGCTTAAACGTGACTGCACGGATATGGGTACACTAATGGCGGCTCTTGTCAAATACGCTGATTCCGATGGTACCAAGGATCCCCCTTCAGATGATGAAAGGACAGGGAAGGGAAAGAAGAACGGCAATGGAAAGAGCCCTCAGTTTAACCCGGGGAATCAAGGAGGAGGCAAGCGCAAGGCCGATGGCAGCCTGGAGTTCGTAGCCAACACCCAAGGCAACAACCAGCGACGCAAGGGGAGGCCCCCTCCCCGAGGCGGCGGGTCAGGACCTTCTCTGGAGCAGCTGTTGAATGAACCTTGTCCGAGACACGGCTCTAGAGAGAAGCCAGCGACTCATCTGTGGAAGGATTGTGCTATCATGAAGGCCTTTAAAAACTACAATGGCCCGGGCGGCGGCCCAGGCGCAGGCGGCTCCGGCGCTGGCGGCTCTCATGGCCCGGGTGGCGGGTCAAATTCCGGTCCTCAGAACGGTCAAGGGGGCTTCAATCAACAGTCTGGTCAGGGTCATCAACAGCAACAGGGGGGTTATCAGACCAACCCGAAGCAACTTAGCGGTGGACAGTATCACGTGTTCACCACTAGTTTGTGCAAACGAGACGAGAAGCTTCACAAGAGGGCTGTTAATTCTGTTGAGCCGGCGGTTCCACGCTACTTACGGTGGTCGGAGCAGCCCATAGTGTGGAGTAGGGAGGATCACCCTCCCCGGGTGGATAACCCGGGCCACCTGGCCTTAGTAGTGGCTCCTCAGGTGGGAGGCTATAAATTCACAAAGGTACTCATGGATGGAGGCAGCAGTATCAACATCCTCTATTATGAGACTTTCCGTCGTATGGGGCTAGTTGATAAGAACCTCAGCCAGTCAAATACTATCTTCCATGGTGTGGTACCCGGTAAGTCGGCTTATCCAGTCGGCAAGATCGAATTGGAAGTGGCTTTTGGTGATGAGAACAACTACAGGGTGGAGAAGTTGACCTTTGAGGTGGTCAAGATAAGAAGTCCATACCATGCTATATTCGGACGGCCGGCTTACGCCAAGTTCATGGCACGGCCGTGTTATGTGTACTTACAGCTCAAGATGCCGGGTCACAATGGGACCATTACAGTTCACGGCAGCCGGAAGGTGGCTCTGGAGTGTGAGGAAGGTGACGCGGCTTATGCAGAGTCTGTTTGTGCCACAGAAGAGTTGAAATTTTATAAAGACAATGTTGACCCAACAGATATGACCTCTCTGAAAAAGCCAACCACGGAGAATGAACCAGCAATGAAGTTTAAATCGGCCGATGAGACTAAACTTGTTGATTTTGTTCCAGGTGACTCGTCTCAGCAGTTCAGCATCAGTGCAAATCTGGACCCGAAATAGGAAGGCGCGCTCATCGAGTTCATCCGTGAGAATAGGGACATCTTTGCATGGAAACCTTCTGACATGCCAGGTGTACCTAGAGAACTCGCTGAGCACACTCTCAATGTGGATCCAAAATTTAAGCCGGTCAGACAGTTCCTTCGACGGTTTAACGAAGAGAGGCGGAAGGCTATTGGTGAAGAAGTGGCCCGGCTTTTGGCGGCCGGGTTCATTGTTGAGGTTTTTCACCCAGAGTGGTTGGCTAACCCGGTGCTCGTACTTAAAAAGAACGGCACCTGGCGGATGTGTGTGGACTACACGGACTTGAACAAGGCGTGTCCGGCTGATCCTTTTGCTCTCCCCCGTATCGATCAAATCATTGACGCCACGGCAGGTTGTGCACGCTTAAGTTTCTTGGATGCTTATTCCGGGTATCATCAGATTAAGATGGCAGTTAAGGACCAGGAGAAGACGGCGTTCATCACTCCCTTTGGAGCCTTCTGCTATGTGTCTATGCCCTTTGGACTCAAGTGTGCACAGGCGACTTACCAGCGTTGTGTGCAGAATTGCCTTCATAAGCAGATCGGGCGCAATGTTCACGCTTACGTGGACGACATTGTGGTTAAATCCATCAAGGAGGAAACCCTGATAGATGACTTAAGGGAAACCTTCGACAATCTCCGGGTCTATAAGATGATGCTTAACCCGGCCAAATGTGTTTTTGGTGTTCCTGCAGGCAAACTATTGGGCTTCTTGGTTTCTGACAGGGGCATTGAGGCTAACCCAGAGAAGATCAAAGCTATCACTTCTCTAGCTCAGCCGGCATGTATAAATGACGTTCAGCGTTTGGCGGGTCGCATCGCTGCGTTAAGCCGGTTTATAAGCCGTTTGGGTGAGAAGGCTATGCCCTTATATCAATTGATGAAGAAAACTGATAACTTTGTCTGGAATGATGCAGCTAATACCGCCTTCGAGGATTTGAAAAAGCAACTGGCAGAGCCCCCCGTCCTTGCTGCTCCGGTTGATAAGGAGCCCTTGCTACTGTATGTAGCGGCAAACGCACGAGCTGTCAGCGTGGCTATTGTGGTGGAGCGCAAGGAGGCAGGTAAGGAACATCCGGTTCAGCGGCCGGTTTATTATGTCAGTGAGGTGCTCATTGAGTCCAAGCAGCGGTATCCGCATTGGCAGAAGCTCGTATATGGGGTATTTATGGCGAGCCGGAAGCTTAAGCATTACTTTCAAGGTCATCCCATCACTGTGGTCAGTTCCGCCCCTCTCGGTGATATTATCCAGAACAGAGAGGCTACAGGGAGAATTGCTAAGTGGGCTATAGAACTTGGACCTCATGACCTCAAATATGTGCCACGCACTGCTGTTAAGTCTCAGGCCTTGATAGATTTCATCAATGATTGGACAGAGTCACAAGTACCCGAGCAAAAGCCGGATAACACTTATTGGACTATTCACTTTGATGGGTCCAGGCAGCTGGAGGGCTCGGGGGCTGGTGTGGTCTTGGCTTCCCCTAAAGGTGACAAGTTCCATTATGTGCTACGGTTGATGTTTCCTTGCACTAATAATGCGGCTGAGTACGAGGCTTTGCTCCACGGTCTTCGGGTGGCTAAGGAGATGAGCTTAAGCCGGCTGAGGTGTTTTGGTGACTCAGACTTGGTGGCTCAACAAGTATCAGGCACCTGGGATTCTAAGGATCCTCTAATGGCGGCTTATCGCCGCAAGGTTGATGCCATTGCCGGGCACTTTCAGGGATATCAAGTGGAGCACATTGACCGCAGGAAGAATGAGGCGGCTGATGCTTTAAGCCGGCTCGGCTCTCAGCGAAAGCCGGTGCCGCCTAACACTTTCCTGGATGTCCTATATAACCCTTCGGTTAAGTTGCCTACAGAGGAGGACTTGGCTATCCCTGACCCGGAGGCACGACTGGTGGCGGCTCTTCATATCACACCAGACTGGACAATGCCATATCTGGCTTATATAACCCGGGGAGAGGTGCCTGAGGATGAAATTCTGGCCAGGCAAATAACCCGGCGGGCTAAGTCAATGATTGTTATCGATGGCGAGTTGCATCATCGCAGTGTTTCAGGGGCATTCCAGCGTTGTATCTCCCCTGAGGAAGGTCAAGAGATCTTGCGCGAGATCCATGAAGGGGATTGTGGCCATCATGCCGGTTCAAAATCTCTTGTGGCCAAGGCTTTCCGTCATGGTTTTTATTGGCTGACGGCTCACGCTGATGCAGAGGACTTGGTCAGTAAATGTGATGGCTGCCAAAGGTTCTCCCGACGGGCTCATGTGCCGGCTCAGGAATTGAGGATGATCCCGATCACTTGGCCCTTTGCGGTCTGGGGGCTTGATATGGTCGGGCCTTTTAAACGGTCCAAGGATAAGAAGACCCACCTCTTGGTGGCAGTGGACAAATTCACGAAGTGGGTGGAAGCTGAGCCAGTTAGCAAGTGCGATGCAGCCACGGCGGTTCAATTTATGAAAAAGGTGATCTTCCGCTTCGGCTTTCCACACAGCATCATAACAGACAACGGCACTAATCTGTCCAAAGGCGCTATGGAGGAGTTTTGTCAAAGAGAGCATATCCGGCTTGATGTCTCTTCAGTGGCACACCCCCAATCCAATGGTCAAGCTGAGAGAGCTAACCAGGAGATTCTGAAGGGCATTAAACCCCGGCTCTTGGTCCCTTTGCAACGGACGCCAGGTTGTTGGGTGGAGGAGTTGCCCTCCGTTTTATGGAGCATCAACACTACTCCTAACAGGTCTACAGGCTTCACGCCTTTCTTCATGGTTTATGGAGCAGAAGCAGTTCTCCCCAGCGACATCCGTCATGATTCACCTCGTGTGGCGGCTTATGTTGAGACGGATAATGAACAGGCGCGCCGAGATGCTCTGGACTTGCTGGACGAACAGCGTGATGTGGCAGCCGCCCGTTCAGCGATTTACCAACAAGACCTGCGCCGTTATCATAGCCGCCGGGTCAAATCCCGGGTCTTCCAGGAGGGCGACCTGGTGCTCCGGCTCATCCAGGATCAAACAGATGCACACAAGTTATCCCCACCTTGGGAAGGGCCTTTTGTGGTCAGTAAGAACTTGCACAACGGGTCATATTACCTCATTGATATCCGGGAGCATAAGGACTCACGTAAATCTGAGGAGGAGACCCGTCGGCCGTGGAACATAGCTCAGCTTCGGCCTTACTACACTTGAGCTTCCGACTCTTGTGATGTACATATTTATCTCAGCCATGTATATATTATGATAAAGCAATAAAGCAGGACCTCTGTCCTTTGCTCTCTTCCAAAAATGTGTGTTGTTACATGCTGACTTACAGAAGATCCGGCTTATGATCATCTTCGAATCTAGCTGTAAGCAGTAAAGTCGCTTGGGGGCTTCCTGTTCACACATGGGTCGTATTCGAACCAAAGAGAACATAGCTGTCGATACCCATTTGATTGGCAAAGTGCCGAGCTCATTGGGAAGTTGCCTCTGGTCATATTTGAATCATAGTGTAACCCCTCTGAGAACCGACGTGGATCGTATTCGAATCAGCGTCGTTAAACAAATTTTCAGAATCACTTGGGGGCTTCCTGTTCAAACATGGGTCGTATTCGAACCAAAGAGAACATAGCTGTCGATACCCTCTTGATTGGCATCGCCAAACCCACTGGGGGCTATATGATCGTATCCGAATCTTAGCTTAACCCCTTTGGACCGAGTTTCTGGTCGTATTCGAACCGGAAGCCCTTAAGTTTTTATATTTTACCACAAACTTGCTTTGATCATGTCAAAGTATGTACTGCCGGGTTTCACTTGCCGGCTTAATTTTGGTTTATCTTGTTAGTTGAGCATCATGGATGTCATCAAGACAAATAAATTCGAGTTAAGGTACCAACCGTGCTACCCGGGCTATTTAACCCGGAAGTATGCTTACAGGCTGTTAAGTGTGTCATCACAGCTATGTTCGAGTATAGTTAAGGACCGATCTTTTTTGGTTCGTATCCCGGGTTATCCATCTCAAACACCTGATTCTCAGGGCGGTAAGCCGCTTTGCGACTTGTAATTTGCCTTTCTATGCAGATATTTAAAGGCACTCTTTAAGGTTGAGAAGGACAAAGGGATAATTCCGACCCGGAGGAGCATCAAAAGAATGACTTCAAAGGATTTCAGCATTCATTACGTGCACGATGGCACGGCAGAGATAAATTGTTGCACCTACTCTATTACAAAAATCTTTCAAAGTTTCAAGGATGGGCGTTGTTTGGTGAGCCGCTAGCCGGTTTATGACGCCTGCTGAGTTGAAGTCCCCGGCTCATCTTCTGCTTCGGCTGATCCCAAGGCTTCGAAGGTCGACGACTTCCAGTTGATGCCGCTGAGAGCTTCGAACTGAGCTTCTTCGTCAATTAACCCGTCCGGGTTAATCTCCGGGGCAAAGGTGTGCTGGCGAGCCGGAGGAATCAGATTGATGGCTTCATAGCGAGGGGTTGGAATCCTCTGATTCTCCGCGTTGTATCCCGGCTGATACTTGGTTAAATCGGTGTCGTTCCCGATGATGGTGGCCACCGGGCGCACAGCTTTCACACAAGCCGCGAAGTCCTTCTGGTCGAACGCTGAGCCGTCTTCTTTCAGGCTGGGATAACCCAGGGCGATGTCTGCCGGGTCTAGCTCCGGCAAGAAGGCTTTGGCCCGGCTCAGTGCGGCGATTGCTCCGGATCTCGCGGATGCTCGTCGTAGCTCCTGGATCCGCTGCGGCAGAACTGCGAGCCGGCGCAGGACTTCGGCCAGATGAGTCGGCACTTCATTCGACAGGGCCACCACAGCTAAAGC
This sequence comes from Triticum aestivum, assembly GCF_018294505.1. Lineage (NCBI taxonomy): Eukaryota > Viridiplantae > Streptophyta > Magnoliopsida > Poales > Poaceae > Triticum > Triticum aestivum. The sequence goes on along the minus strand of NC_057799.1, from coordinate 486,235,144 downwards.
CCGCTGTGACCCGGTGTAGAGCTGTTCCACCAGGGTGTACACGGCCTTTAACTTGGTGACCACGCTCTGGTTCAAGTTGGCGCTTCTGGAACCTGTTTAACAACATCAGATGACCCGGTGGTAAGGATGAGTTAAGAGATGTAAACATTCCAATGTGAATGAAAGCCGGTGAGGCGACTTACCGAAGATGGCAGCTACCATTTGGGACACTTGGCGCTTTAGACCGGAGAGCTCAGCGGTCTTCTCAGTAAGGGCCTTCTCCGCCTGTTCTGCCCGGGTCACCAGTGCAGTTTTCTCCTCAGCCCAGGCCTTCCGCTCAGCGTCGAATTCAGTCTTCAACTTTTCCTGAGCGGCGATGCTGGAGACAAACTTGGCATTTGCCTTCCGGGTCTCCATCTCTTGTGCCTTCAGCCGGCTCTTGAGATCCGCCAGGTCTGACTCTAATTTCTTGCCAACAGCCTGCATATATTTCCGGGTTATTAACAGTCATCCTATAAAGTCCCAAGCGCTTTCCAAGCAAAGACACTTGGCACTTGGGGGCTAATGCATATTGAACGTATCTATCTATGTACGGCCGGCTCAGTTCAGTAAGCCAGAATCTAAAGTCTACAACATATTCAAGTATAAGTCCTAGACTTGGGGGCTAGAATGGCAAGGATCACTATGCGGAAAGTAAGAGAACAGCAGAAGGTTACCTCAGATTTGTGTTGGATCTGGTTGACCATGGCGATCTCGGCGTCCCGGCTCTTGTGAACCTGGCTGATATAGCCTGAGACGAGTTCTCCAATACTTAAGTCGGTGTAGCTGGAGAGATCCAGATTCACCCGGTGGGGTTGTAGCAACTCCCCCCTTGCGGAGCATTTGGCCAGCGCGGTCGGCCTTCCCGGCTCAACAAACTCCGTCCGGGTAATTACCACGTCCGGGTCATTAGCTGGTGGGGCTTCAGGCGCCGTATCCATGGGAATGGTGGCTTCAGGGGTGGAGGCGACTGGCGGCTCTTGAGCCGTCGTCTCCGGCTCAGGCAAGTCGGGCACTCCGGCTGACCTGGTCTTCTTTACTCTTTTGGTGAGCTTTGCCTGGGCACTGAAAAGGCAGAAGTGTTAGGCATACAAAGGGTAAGTACAGACAGATAATGTAAGGAGATTGTTATTACCCGGGGGCAGTCTTGAAGGCCGGCAGACTTGACTGCATGGAGTCACCCGAGGAGGGGGAGGTCTCCTGGTAATTGGAGTCAGAAGAGTTGAGTGGCTGACGGATGACACCCGCCAACGGATGAAAAGGGTACAGGTGAGAAAAAACCTCAGTGCGGCGTTTCCTCGTTGCGTCGGGTAACCCAGTGGAGAGGTCGGTGTCCTTGCGGGCCCGGGTGTGACGCCGGCTCTCGTGAACCTGCTGCTTCAAAAGAAATTGAGGGTCTCGGTGAGCTAATCGATGGGAAAAGCTTACTTTCCGGGTTACCCTTCGGACTTTCAGCTGTGGTAAAGGCTCCGAGCCGGAGGAAAGTGATGTTACCTCTTCGACCACCGGGTTACTGGCGCCGGTGTCATCCTGTCAATAAGCAAGTGTTGATAAGGCGGACAGCATCAGACAACATATACTGCAAGAATTTAAAAGATTTAAGGGTTACCTCTGATTCGGAGCTATCGCTTAATTGCAGCAGCTCCGAAGCAGTGGGTCTGTTTCCCTTTTTGCGAGGGGCGGCTCTCTTGGCGGCTTTCTTCGCCTTCCTGGCCTTCTTGGCCGCCTCGTGGTCATACTTGACCCGCCAGAATTTATCATCAGCCTGAGAAATACAGTAATGAGCTCTTAGTAAGATGACAGGTAAAACAAAATGGAAAGGTTAAAGTCAGCGGCTTACCGCTGGGGCTGGATTGGTCTTGCAGAACGGGGCTAGCCCGATTCTTCCACAGTCTGCCAGGCTCTCGTTTAAAAGAGCCTTGGTCTCTTCTTCAGCAACGTCTTCTGGAAGATCATTGCGACTGTGCCTCTGCGGGTCATCCTTTCGCCCGGTGTACTCACACATTAAGCCGGGGCGGCGGCTCAATGGGATCACCCGCCATGAGATCCAGACCCGGACCAGGTCAATTCCGTTCAGACCATTGCCTAGCAGGGCTTTGATCTTGTTGATCGTTGGAAGCAGAGGCTGGCGTTCTGCGGCAGTCAGTTTGTCGGATAATGGATGAGTTGGCTCCAGGCGCGTTGGGCGAAAGCCGGGCAGCGGGCTCTCATCAGCCGGGGACGTGTCTTGGCAGTAGAACCAAGTCATGTTCCAGTCCTTGGGGTGACTTGGCGGTTCTGCATAAGGGAACAGACAATCCCTGCGCCGTTGGATGGAGATGCCGCCTAACTCTAGACTTGGACCGTTTGCGCACTCGGTTTGGCGGTTCAAATAGAACAGCTCTCTGAAGAGCAGCAGACTCGGCTCTTCTCCAAGATATACTTCACAAAAAACTTGGAAGTTGCAGATGTTGGATATGGAATTGGGTCCTATATCCTGAGGCCGAAGATCAAAGAAGTTGAGCACGTCCCGGAAGAATTTTGAGCCGGGCGGTGCGAAGCCCCGGCTCATATGGTCGGCAAAGATCACTACCTCCCCGTCTCTCGGCTGTGGCCTTTCTTCGGACGGGTCAGGGGCACGGTAGGACATCACTTCCTTCTTAGGCAGATATCCGGATTTAACGAAGTTGGCCAGGGTCTCTTCGGTGACGCTGGATTTCATCCAGTTGCAAGTGATGGGAGCCTTGGGAGGCATGGTGACGGTTGGTGGTCTACGAGGAAGAGAAAAGTGTCCGGGTTAATTATAAGCCGGAGTATATCATTCAAGTTACAATGACGGCTTATGAAGGGGATTAATGGTATGTCTTGATACGGTGGGTTATCTAAGCCGTCGGGGTTTTCAGGATAAGTTGGTCGTCTACGGCTTACTGCGGTTAAGTCGGAAGATACTACAGAGCATGATTCTCTTTAAACCGGAAAGTTCTACGGCGCGTGTTTTCTCTAAGTCGGAAATATAAGCCGCCAAGATTCAAGGACTGCAGTTTTTACTAAGTGTGGTAAACAGATTTCACATATTACAGTAACTTTTTTGGATCAAAGTAGTCGGAACAGAGAAAGTTTTCTAGACCTAAAAAACAGAAGCAGGGGAGGTTCTTGAGATGGAACCCAGTCCTTATGCAGTAAAAAGAGGTGTTCTTGCAGAAGAAATGAACCTCAGATATCTACCGCGGTGGTTCTACACAAGCCTAAGGATCAACGGGGGCAGTGGCTACAGGGGTTACCGAAACTTGCGGTAACAGTGATGAACATGAAGAACACAGATGAACTCTGTCCTAGATCTATGCTAGTAAGGCAGAGGGGACTCACCGGAGCTGGAGAAGAGCGGAGGCCGCCGACGTTATCTGGTCCGAGTCAGGTTGATGCAGCGGCCGGGTTGAGGAAGACCAGTGGTGCGACGGCGGCGGCGGCAGAAGCTCGGGCAGAGGAACGGCAGTGCGAGGAAGAAGAAGGAGAATGTGAAGAAGAGAGTGCCGGGCCGGCCTATTTATAAGGCCGAGTCATAAGCGGGCGCGGGATTTGAGGAGGCCACGGCGTGGTTATCTCCCCCCTCACGGCGCCTCGATTCTCGGAAGGTCAGTAAAAGCAAAGATCCGTTGCGGATCTGGCGGAGTAAAAAACGGATTTAGTGGAGGATGACGTCACGGCGGATTACCCGGAGTCCAGAGGATGACGTCACTCCGGGTTATGACCTTCACATGAATGATAAGCCGGAGATTTTTTCTGACTGCGGAGCTGAAGATTGACACGAGCCGGCTCAAGTCAATCTGGGGCCTAATGTTGAGGATATAGACCTGGGGGTCACCCGCCAGGAGGGCCGGGTTACTCCAAGGATCATTACCAGAAGCCCGGAGCTAAGTTTCAGGATAATGGGCCAGAGATGGGCTGAGACCCGGATATGGCTTAAGGCCCGTAGTTACAATCATTGTTATAGTAGACTTGTAGTGTAAGGCAAGTATTGTTTTAGAGCCCGAGCCGGACACTCTTATGAGCCGGCTCGGGACTCTAAGGGCTGCTGGGCGTCAGCCTCCCTATATAAAGGGACGACCCGGCAGCGGTTTGGGGACGACAACAATCTCTCCGAGAGCCGGGATAAGTGTTTAGTTCCCTGGCGATCGTAACCCTAATCAATAACACCTCGAACTGGACGTAGGCTTTTACCTTCACCGTAAGGGGCCGAACCAGTATAAACCCTCGTGTTCCTTGTCCCGCATAACCCCTTCAAGCTTCCTAGTTGCGATGGCTCCACGATTAAGTCCTAGCCCAAGGACATCTGCCGTGACAATTCCACGACAAGTACATTTAGAGCAATTTGTACGGTTGATCTAGTGTACGAGTAAGAGCATCTTCAGCCAAACTTAAAATTCAGAAAATGTTGCAGCCTGAATATGAAGAGCAGTGGGCTCACGTTTGAGCCTGGTGCAAGCTCCGAGGAGTTTCAAGCAGAATCACGTGGTGAGGTGGCGGCTTCTCTCCCCCCTCCTATGCAGGGACGCCGGAGCCCCTCGCAGCTCATCTCTGTGGCGGCGTAGTCCAGCCCCTCCTCGCTCTCCTCGGCGATGGTGCCAGGTTGCCTGGCTTCCAGTGAACGGGCACAACTTTCCTCCCTCTCTCCTGGTTGGTGGTTACCCTTCTTCTCCTCCGCGATGACGACTAATACCCTCCACCCTCTCGTCAGCGGCGCGACATGGAAGAGCACAATAACGAATAACGGCTGTTTACAGATGTTTCCTGTAAGAACAGACAATCTGTTTCTGATAATAGAAATCAGAAGCTAGGCAAAAAGAATTTATCAAAAGATATTGTGTGATCATCTGTTCCTGACGGAATTGCTTCAGAATATAAATACCTAGCATGGACCCATAATTACTAATGTTAGTATAATACATAGTCATGGATACCATTACTTCATGTGTAATCATCTGTTCCTAAAAGAACTGCTTCAAAATAGAAATAGGTGGCACGGACCCATAATTACAATGTTAGTATAGTACACGGTCCTGGATACTGTTTCTTTCTCATCCTCTGTCTTCACAAAAAACAGATTAAGGATAATATTATTATAGAGCTCGGAGATCAATAAGTAGTCAAATATGTGGTTTAATTTCTCCAGAAATAACTTAGGGTTCACAGGCTACTTCTCCATGCATTGGTCTTGGGATTTCAATGGTCAACAGATACAAACAACATGCTTTTGTTGCACATTCTCATATAAAAGTTGCACTCCTATGCATCTGAATTGAGGAGACTATAATTGCTGATGGTTGGGAACTTGGGAGTGTGTTCAAGGAACATTCTGGAAAATAAATTGCAATGTTGTACCTGGTAGTAATCATGATCTCATAACGCATGCTTTGGTGAAGGAAAGACGGACAAAGTACATCGATCTGCAGACCGTGTCTAAAATATGATGTTCTTGCTACACTAAATTAGCTTCTTACAAAATTACATGTTGATATGGGTGGAAGAGGGACAGGCACACACCTCACAGTGTTCGGTCAACAATTGTAAGCATAGTTATCGTCCATCTAGTACTGCAGGTTCCCGATCTAGAGTTCAATCCACACACCACCTACATCTTTCACCTGGATCCGCTCTATAATTGAGGGACTCACAATTATACACGCCTCTGCAACGCCACACTCTTTCTTATGCAACTTGCTAGTGACAGAGATGACCAAATCAATGGCGCAGATATGTAGTAAAATTGCTGCTTGATTCTTCCAATTGCCTCATCAATTTTTCTATTAATTAAATGAAATAACAAAGCAATCACATCATCTATTCATAGAAAGTAACCCAACTTAGATCAAATCCGCACTCGTCCCTCCTCGGTCCTTGATTTGTACCTCTCTTGCGGTAACAACTCTATTTCTGTCAAACAAATGGCCCTTGCTGCATCAAATCCAGCATATATAATGGTGATGTCAGTGGCAAATTCTGCAGCTGCACTCATATAGGTTAAAAACACACAAAAAAAAAAGAGGAGGCAGTGCTGACTTAAACACCAGCATAAAATCCTTATATCATAATTTCGAAGACAGGAAATTAACCTCAACCTCAAGCATGTGAGGTCTTCTTAGCAAAAGGAAATTTAACCAGTGTTTGCAAAAAGTGTAGTGAAAACTTAAACTACTGAAATTAATTTCGTCGTATAGCTGGAACCCTCAATCACTTTTTTGCTTGAGAGCTGAAAATCACATCCCCTCAATTTCAAACAAAATTTAGGACAATATCATCAATACATGAAAGATCTGTAAACTACCAAGGGAAGAAACATGAAGTAAACCTATAGTTTGACCAGCTAGTGCTCAATTTCAAGAACGAAAAGCCTTAAATATTGGTACAAGCATCCAAGTGCACAAGAAAATACCTCACGGCAGAAGATTCATGCTAGAATAGGCCGGTGTTGAAGCAGTGCAGGACGGAATTCGTGGCTGCCTCGAGCCTCCTCCCTAACCTGCAGCAGCGGCAATGCTCCTCACCAACGGAGCTTCAGGTCAACTACAATGGCAAGTCAGAAACTTTGCCCGTCCACCCGAGTCGAGCAGGGGGAGGCCGGCGGACGGGCGGATCGGCGTGGGAGGCTTGGTAGTGGCCGGATCCGGGGCGCGGCGGAGCGGAGGATGCGGATCCGGGCAGGGGCGGCCGGATCCCGCCGGAGGCGCGCGGCGCGGCTGCCGGCAAAGCTCGGGGCGGCCATGACGGCGCTGCAATGAGAGGGAGAGAGAGATGCTGAGAGGAAGAGAGGAAGGAGAGGGAGGAGGAGAAGGCAGGTGCGGCGACGTGACCTGGTCGCGGCGGCGGTGATCTCCGGTGAGGCCGGCCGGCGCGGCGAGGCGGCGGAGGAAGACGGGGTCGGGGCGAGCGCCTGGTGCGGAGCCGAGCTCCCTGCCTCGCGCGCACACATTTTCGCCTCTAAAAAGGACCACGGGTCGAATACAGAATAATACAGGGTTCTTTACGTAAGAACGAAACGTTTTCTCCAACAGTCACTTAAAATAGGACCGCGGGTTGATTTCATGTAAACTGAGGGCCTTTTTTGCAAAAATGCTGTCGCGACGTACGCCCCAAAAGCAATCACTGGTTTATTATTGGCCACTAATCTGTGCCGGTGCGCCGGCCGGATTTACCTCTGTATTAACAGTCAGATCTAATCCTCACCAAGTCAAACGCAGCTCATCCTCTTCCTCCGCTGATGTACACATCTAGCCGCCATGGATGAGCGAGGCACCCAGACTCGAAGCACCACCGGGCTTGGCCGCCCCCGGCGCCGGTCACCGCCCTCGCCACCAGTTGCCGCCCTTGTCGCCGGTGCTGGCTCGGCGCATGCAGCAGCGTGTGCGCCGGTTGCAGCTCCCTCGGCGATGGTCGCAACTCCGCTGCGACGGTCAGAGCTGCGGCGGCGAAGATCACCGGACGCGCACCCTCGAAGACGAGCTCACGTCTGAACCGAGGCAAGGCTTGAACCGTCGCACACCCTCTGTGTTGCAAACGTTGTTAAAAAAGCTTCAACCCCTGGATGGAAAAGCTTCAAGCCCTAGATGAAAAAGCTTCAACTGGCACTGCGATTCACGAGGAGATACAACCGCTGACGCAAAATGCTTCAACCTTAGATGAAAAAAGTTCCAACCAGATGATAGAGAGAGCTTTAACCAAGGGCTGCTCAAAACAAAAAAAGTTTCAATCGTTTACACAAAAGCTTCAACCGTGGACGGAAAAAGCTTCAACCGTGTATGTAGCAAAAAATGAAAACAGTTGTAGCAAAATGCGACACTGGTTGTAACAAAAACGCGACCCACTTGTGCATTGTAGCAAAACATGACGCCGGTGGCAGCAGTATGTGATGCCGTTTGTAGCAAATTCAAACGCTGGTTGAAGCATGTAGCAAAAACTGCGACATCGGTTTTCCTCGGAGGAGCGGAGGAGCGTTGCCCCATCCTCGCCGTCCTGCGGTGACCATGCTCGCCGTCTCATGGTCGGTCGCAGCCTCCTCCGGCACCGGTTGCAGCCTCCTTCCCGGACCGTGCGTCGCCATGAACTGTGGCTTATTTGAGAGAGAGAAGAAGAGATGTGTTTTGAGGAAGAAGATGTGTGGAGAAGGACGAGTCAAAGTAGATAAGGCAGGCTGCAGAGACGTGGGGCCACCAAAAAGTGTGGTTTCTACGCGAGGGACGCGAGACATGAGGCGTACGATCTAAACGATCGAGTGACGCGCGTTGGACCGGCGAAGCGTTCCGCCGGCCTGCCGTCCGGAAACGTTTCCCTTTATTATTAGGGAAAGAAAGATACAGAAAGATGGCAGAAAATATGTACCAATGCTGTTATGCTGATAGTACCGATGATTTATACGTATACGCATAATTGAGTAAGCTTCTGTTGTGACACCGACTGGCTGCTGCTGTTATGTTGATAGTACCACTGAAAGTATGTAATGGAAGAAAGCAAGAGAAATCTACATGTAATTATATTAGTTGCAGTAACTGATGGCTCCTGCTTATACTATACACTTGTGTATGTTAATAGATAGAGATTTTTTTTTTTTGAAAAAGGAGGATAACCCCGGGCCTCTACATCAGGACGAGGCATGCAGCCATTTATTATTAATAGAGCGAAATCCAGCAGGGGAACACCATCGACCCAGAAAAAGAAGAAAAAACAAACCCTAAGGCCATATACCTCGCGACACTAACTCCCCCAGATAACCACTAACCCTATGATACAAGACAGAACATAAACGAAAAATACACAACTCCTAGGCTACCCCTTCAAGAAGGAATCACCGCACGTGCACCGATGATGGCGAGTCCACCATAAGGTTGAACTTCTGATTCTCATCCCCAAAGCAAAGCTTCAATCCACTGCCTTTAGCAAGGACACGACACAGGAGCGCGACGACATAGCCCGATCAGAGATCTTGTGTTTCCACTGGAGTGCATAAGCTCGTCGTTGAAGCTGTCTGTACCATCCGCTCTTATCTGTCTACCGCCGCCTCGATAGCTGGATACCTCTGGAGGAGACAACGGAAGACAAAGACGTCCCATACCACCTGCCTCCCGCTATTGTCGCACCACCTTCGATCCAACAACAACAGGCTAAACTTGACACCTCCGCCAGAGCCGTCGTGCATCACCTGCAGGTAGCAGGCATGACTTGATGTCTCCATATAAGACGTCGTGCGTAGCATCCGCCGGTAGCACATCCACCGGTGGCTTCACCTGCCGACGACAGGCACCGCCCGACAACTCCGAGAGAGGCTCATGTGTCACCTGCCGAGCCGCATCGAACCCGGCCTGTTGATCGAGGGGACGTCCCATACCGCCACCAGCCTCAGAGCCGTCACCATCTCGAGATCCGGACTCTGAGTCTCCCACACGACCCCGGAGTCCGCCGTTGTCGATGAAGAGGGGCCGCCGCCCTGATTCCGGGTGCTACAAGGAGCACCCACCGTCGCGCCAGCCACTGTCGTCGCCCATACAACGGCAACTGCCGCCGCAATCCAGCATCAAGCATCGTCGACGCCGGAGGAAGCTCCGGCCGCCACGCGCGTCCTGCAACGAGCCCGGACACGGGATCCCAAGATCCGCCGCCACCGGCGCCGCCACAAGGACCCACCACCTGGCCCGACATCCCCGACGAAGGGGACGCCGCCACCACCATGGTCGGATCCGAGTCAGCCGTCGCCATCGCCACTGCCAAGACCGGACCTAGGTTGGCCACCGCCATCGGCCATGCCCAGCCCCACCTTCATTTCTAGCCACGTCTAGCCGACGGCACGCCACGCCCAACCGATCCACCCGCGCAGCCAAGCACCGCCGCCGGGAACCGCCGTGCCGCTGTGCCATGGATCCACAAGACGCCGTCGCTGAAGCCGTCGTCCCGCGCCGCCCGGCATCATGCGAGGAGAAGGGGATCCTGCCGCCGCCTACGCTGACCGGATCGGCAGCGCACGCCGGTGGCGGCGAGGGAGGGAGCTGGAGGCGGCGGACTAGGAACGACAGCTAGGGTTCGCCCCCTCGGTCGCTCGCGGGAGGGACGTGAAGGGGCTTACGCGATGGCCTGGTTATTCGGTTGAGATGGAGTAGAGATATATTGCTGCTAAGTAAAAACGGCAGTTCGATGAGGACAAAGGTTGCGTATGTTAGCGCAGCCGAATGACTCACCCCTTCCAGGAAGGGTTTGATCTTTCATGTGGACAAAAGGTTGCATTTTTGAATAGAAGTAATTTTATTTGACCTGAGCTACAGGAGCTCTGCATTTTTATTATACTGGAGGAAAGCAATACCGAGGAGAGAAAAATAAGGGAAAATAGAAAAATAAAATCAGGTTGCATTTTTTAGTAGAAGTTTTTTTAGAAAAGGAGGAAGACCCCGGCCTCTGCATCTGGCCGATGCATGCAGCCACTTTATTAATTATTCGCAAAGACCTTACAAAATAATACATCAGAAGCCACTATTTTGACAACATCTGTCGCTACTCCTATCCATTTGATGAAGGGGTGCTGATAGTCCGAGCCGAATACCAAACAAAACCTCGCACCATAGCCTAACATCTAAAACCGGATGGCCCAACCAAGCCACATTGCCGGGTCTGGGGCACACACCGGTTCAACGCACTCTTAGAGGCCGCCGCCGCCATATTCAGAATTGTACTGACGCATCGACCTTGCCAGGCCTAGTTGTCATCGACGCCACCACGATACCAGACAACGCCACCATCATGGGCTCGTCCAGCATCACTCACCCACCGCCGAGACCCTGCTGCTCCATGCCACCGAGACCTAACGTTGTCGACATGCCAAATGCCACGCCGCTCCTCCTTCGTGAACACCACCTGCTGCCACTGGTCCCATCCCCTCCGCCTCCAGTTCCTCTAACTGAGCACCTGAATGCCCCAGGCGGCGCCTCCAAGAAGGGCACGACACTCGCAGTGCTACCGCCGCCCAATCTTAGGAGATTTTTGGTCTTCACCCGGGCGCGGGGTCATGGTAGAGCACAGGGACCTCGACGGCGCCTGCAAGGAGGAGAACGGCGACCTTGGTCGTCGCCACGTCAGGATGATCGAGTCATCTAGAGTTTTCTCCGGTCCGATGTCACCTCTACTAGCCCCGCGAACGCAACGAGGCCGACGATCGGGATCGCAAGCCACCAAGTGCGGCGGGAGAGAGCCTGCAGCGGGAAGGAGATCCACCGGCAACCCACCGCCCACGCGTTCAAGACGCCGTCCAACCACCACCCGCGAGCGCCTCCAAGAGGGGGTCGTCGCCATGCCTACCGGGGCCACCGCCCAAGGTCCAGATTCCTCCGCGATGACTGGAGCGACAAGATCTGCCCCCTGCGGCCCATGCCGTTGCACGAGCCCGCCACCGCCGCGAGCTGCCACGCTGCCGGAAGATCCATACCGTCGATCTAGGCGCCCGTGCGCCGCCGCAAGCCTGCCGCCGCCGGGACTCACCGCGCCGTCAGGAGGGCCGCATCCCGCGGATCTGGGTGCCCGCGCCGCTCATGGATCCGAGGGAGGGAGGAGAGGCCCGCCGCCGCCGCCATCGCACGCATGGGCTTTGACTGCGCCGCTCATGGATCCGATGGAGGGAGGAGAGGCCCTCCGCCGCCGCCATCGCGCGCATGGGCTTTGCGCGTCGCCGATCACCGGCAGCGGCAGAGGGGAAGGTGAGCGCTGGGCGGGACTAGGCGGCGGCGGCTGAGACCTCCCGTGTCGTCCGTGTCGCCCGCGACGGGGCGACGCGAGAGGAGGGGTTGTTCTCGAAAGCCACCCTTTTTTAATAGAAGTAAATTTTAGGGATGGCCTTGCTCGGCTCACTCGTCAGAAGTTAGTCTTTATCTTTATACTTGAATTTGGATCACAACATACCATACACCTTCACAACAGTTGGTTTGTCTGGTATTCAACCCACGGCATGTCAATGGATGAGGTTACAAAACCCTTGTAGGCTTACTGTGCTGTGAAACTCTCTACTAAATGGCCATCAAAGCAGTGGTATTCCACAATAGGTCCTACCTTAAACATTCGGATGTTGAATGTATAAGTTGGACTAAAGTGAAGGATGGCACATAACGAGAACGAAACTCGTCAAAACCTCAATAGTCAACAGTAACATTTACCTGTATCAGTTACTGGCCCGTACAGCAACACTAGTAACTGAGTAAGCTTCAGTTGCAGTGACAGCATGTGGCTTCATTCTGCAGTAGAACTGTTACTGACAGTCTGCGGTTCTTGAAGAAATGCCGCAGAGGCCAGACAGCTCATGCTTGCTGCACTATAAGATTCCAAACGTTAATCTTGGAGCTGAAAAACCGCCGGTCTGTACAGTGAGGACCCAGGATTTGATCCAAGGCACCGTCGTTTCAAATAGAAGAGTATCAGTACTCTGGAACACTGCTTTCAGAAACTACAGGTAGCTAAATGTCTTTTGAGCAAGTGGCTATTTAGGCTATCACAGGAATCAGAGGGTATGTCAGGCACAACTCCTTAGAAATAAATACTTGCACTCTAAAACTCTTGCTCAGGTTACCGTAAGACCTAATGATTCGCCATTTTGGAAGGGACTCATGAGAGTGAAAGAGACCTTGTTCCATAGGGTGAAATTCATTGTTGGGGATGGAACAACAAGAAGGTTTTGGGAGGATACTTAGTTAGGCGACGCACCATTAGCTCTCCAGTATCCTTCCCTGTACCATATTGCTCAACGTAAGGAGGATTACGTGGCAGCAGTCATGCAGATGGTACCTTTGAATATCCAGTTCAGGAGGTCTCTAGTAGGGGAGCGATGGAACTCCTGGTTGCACTTAGTGCGGAGGTTGATGGACGTTCAACTCTCTGATCAGGGAGACACCTTGAACTGGAAGCTAACGGTTAATGGACTGTTTTCAGTCAAATCGATGTACTTAGACCTTACTAATTCTGGCCCAATCCCGAGATCGATACACATTTGGAAAGTTAAGTTTCCCTTGCGAATCAATTTTTTTATGTGGTTTGTGCACAAGCAAGTGATCCTTACCGAAGATAACTTACTAAAGCGACAATGGGTAGGTAGCTCACGATGTTGCTTTTGTGTTCATGATGAAACAGTTCAACACTTATTTATTGATTGCCCTCTCGCGAAGTTACTTTGGAGGTCCATACATATAGCTTTCAATATTGTTCCTCCAGTTAGCATTGATGCGTTGTTTGGGACGTGGCTAAATGCAGTGATTCCTGAGATTGCGTCAAGTATTCGGATTGGAATATGCCCACTTCTTTGGGCTATATGGAAACTGCAGGAACGATATGATTTTTAACAGACTATCTATGATTAACTTCTTGCACGTTATCTTCAGAGCTACGGTATGGATCCGTACGTGGTTGCTACTGTTGGGGAACATAGCATGCAATTTCAAAAAAATTCCTACGATCACGCAAGATCTATCTAGGAGATGCATAGCAACGAGAGGGGGAGAGTGTGTCCATGTACCCTCGTAGACCGAAAGCGGAAGCGTCAGTTTAATGTGGTTGATGTAGTCGAACGTCTTTGCGATCCAACCGATCAAGTACCAAACGTACGACACCTCCGAGTTCAGCACACGTTCAGCTCGATGACGTCCCTCGAACTCTTGATCCAGCAGAGGGTCGAGGGAGAGTTTCGTCAGCATGACGGCGTGGTGACGGTGATGGTGATGTGATCCGCGCAGGGCTTCACCTAAGCACTACGACGCTATGACCGGAGGAGTAAACTATGGAGGGGGGCACCGCACATGACTAAGAGAACAATTGATGTGCTTTGGGGTTCCTCCTGCCCCCGTATATAAAGGAGAAGGGGAGGAGGCCGGCCACTAGGGGCGCGCCAAGGAGAGGGGAGTCCTACTAGGACTCCAGTCCTAGTAGGATTGCCCCCCCTTTTTTTCCTTCTTCCGGAGGGGGAAAGGGGGAAAGGAGAGGGAGGAGGGGAGCCCGTGCGTTGCATCGGGAAAAAAGAGACACAATCTTCATGTGCTATCGTCGGTATCATCATACCTAGTTCAATCTCGTTACCGCCAAGTCTCTCTACTCGTTCCGTAATGCTTCATCCCGTAACTAACTCATTAGTCACATTGCTTGCAAGGCTTATTATGATGTGCATTACCGAGAGGGCCCAGAGATACCTCTCCGATACTCGGAGTGACAAATCCTAATCTCGATCTATGCCAACCCAACAAAACACCTTCAGAGACATCTGTAGAGCATCTTTATAATCACCCAGTTACGTTGTGATGTTTGATAGCACACAAGGTGTTCCTCCGGTATTCGGGAGTTGCATAATCTCATAGTCAAAGGAATATGTATAAGTCATGAAGAAAGCAATAACAATAGAACTGAACGATCATTATGCTAAGCTAACGGATGGGTCTTGTCCATCACATCATTCTCCAAATGATGTGATCCCGTTCATCAAATGACAACACATGTCTATGGTCAGGAAACTTAACCATCTTTGATTAACGAGCTAGTCAAGTAGAGGCATACTAGGGACACTTTGTTTTGTCTATGTATTCACACATGTATCAAGTTTCTGGTTAATACAATTCTAGCATGGATAATAAACATTTATCTTGATATAAGGAAATATAAATAACAACTTTATTATTGCCTCTAGGGCATATTTCCTTTAGTCTCCCACTTGCACTAGAGTCAATAATCTATATTACATTGTAATGATTCGAACACCCATGGAGTCTTGGTGCTGATCATGTTTTGCTCGTGGAAGAGGCTTCGTCAACGGGTCTGCCACATTCAGATCCGTATGTATTTTGCAAATCTCTATGTCTCCCTCCTTGACTTGATCACGGATGGAGTTGAAGCGTCTCTTGATGTGTTTGGTTCTTTTGTGAAATCTGGATTCCTTCACCAAGGCAATTGCTCCAGTATGGTCACAAAAGATTTTCATTGGACCCGATGCACTAGGTATTACACCTAGATCGGATATGAACTCCTTCATCCAGACTCCTTCATTTGCTGCTTCCGAAGCAGCTATGTTCTCCGCTTCACACGTAGATCCCGCCACGACGCTTTGCTTGGAACTGCACCAACTAACAGCTCCACCATTCAATATAAATACGTATCCGGTTTGTGACTTAGAGTCATCCGGATCAGTGTCAAAGCTAGCATCAACGTAACCAGTTACAACGAGCTCTTTGTCACCTCCATAAACGAGAAACATATCCTTAGTCCTTTTCAGGTACTTCAGGATGTTCTTGACCGCTGTCCAGTGATCCACTCCTGGAGTACTTTGGTACCTCCCTGCTATACTTATAGCAAGGCACGCATTAGGTCAGGTACACAGCATAGCATACATGATAGAACCTATGGCTGAAGCATAGGGAATGACTTTCATTTTCTCTCTATTTTCTGCATGTTGGAAATATGCCCTAGAGGCAATAATAAATTGGTTATTATTATATTTCCTTGTTCATGATAATCGTTTATTATCCATGCTAGAATTGTATTGATAGGAAACTCAGATACATGTGTGGATACATAGACAACACCATGTCCCTAGTAAGCCTCTAGTTGACTAGCTCGTTGATCAATAGATGGTTACGGTTTCCTGACCATGGACATTGGATGTCGTTGATAACGGGATCACATCATTAGGAGAATGATGTGATGGACAAGACCCAATCCTAAGCCTAGCATAAGATCGTGTAGTTCGTTTGCTCAGAGCTTTTCTAATGTCAAGTATCATTTCCTTAGACCATGAGATTGCGCAACTCCCGGATATCATAGGAATGCTTTGGGTGTACCAAATGTCACAACGTAACTGGGTGGCTATAAAGGTGCACTACAGGTATCTCCGAAAGTGTCTGTTGGGTTGGCACGAATCGAGACTGGGATTTGTCACTCCGTGTAAACGGAGAGGTATCTCTGGGCCCACTCGGTAGGACATCATCATAATGTGCACAGTGTGACCAAGGAGTTGATCACAGGATGATGTGAGTTACGGAACGAGTAAAGAGACTTGCCGGTAACGAGATTGAACAAGGTATCGGGATACCGACGATCGAATCTCGGGCAAGTAACATACCGATAGACAAAGGGAATTGAATACGGGATTGATTGAATCCCCGACATCGTGGTTCATCCGATGAGATCATCGTGGAACATGTGGGAGCCAACATGGGTATCCAGATCCCGCTGTTGGTTATTGACCGGAGAACGTCTCGGTCATGTCTGCATGGTTCCCGAACCCGTAGGGTCTACACACTTAAGGTTCGATGATGCTAGGGTTATAGGGAAAGTTTGTACGTGGTTACTGAATGTTGTTCGGAGTCCCGGATGAGATCCCAGACGTCACGAGGAGTTCCGGAATGGTCCGGAGGTAAAGATTTATATATAGGAAGTATGGTTTTGGCCACCGGAAGTGTTCCGGGCATCACCGTAGTGTACCGGGACCACCGGAGGGGTCCGGGGGTCCACCGGGAGGGGCCACGGGGCCCCGGAGTCATGCATGGGCCAAGTGTGAGAAGGGACCAGCCCCTAGGTGGGCTGGGGTGCCTCCCCACCAAGGCCCATGCGCCTGGAGAGAAGACGGGTCAAACCCTAGGGCAGATGGGCCCTAAAGGCCCATGCCTGGTGCGCCTCCCCTCTCCCCCCCACTTGGCCGCCACCCTAGATGGGTTTTGGCTGCCGCACCCCTTGGGTGGAAACCCTAGAGGGGGCGCAACCCCCTCCCTCTCCCCTATATATAGTTGAGGTATTGGGGGCTGCAAACACATGAGTTTTCCTCTCCCTGGCGCAGCCCTACTCCTTCTCCTCCTCTCCCACGGTGGCTTGGCGAAAGCCCTGCGGGATTGCCACGCTCCACACCACCACCACGCCGTCGTGCTGGCCGCTGGACGGAGTCTTCCCCAACCTCTCCCTCTCTCCTTGCTGGATCAAGGCGTGGGAGACGTCACCGGCTGCACGTGTGTTGAACGCGGAGGCACCGTTCTTCGGTGCTTAGATCGGAATCAACCGCGATCTGAATCGCTATGAGTACGACTCCTTCATCCGCGTTCTAACAACGCTTCCGCATCGCGATCTACGAGGGTATGTAGATGCACTCCCATTCCCCTCGTTGCTAGATTACTCCATAGATTGATCTTGGTGATGCGTAGAAAATTTTGAATTTCTGCTACGTTCCCCAACAGTGGCATCATGAGCTAGGTCTATGCGTAGTTTCTATGCACGAGTAGAACACAAAGAAGTTGTGGGCGTAGATGTTGCCAATTCTTCTTGCCGCTACTAGTCTTATCTTGTTTCGGCGGCATTGTGGGATGAAGCGGCCCGGACCGACCTTACACGTACGCTTACGTGAGACAGGTTCCACCGACTGACATGCACTAGATGCATAAGGTGGCTAGCGGGTGTCTCTCTCTCCCACTTTAGTCGGAACGGATTCGATGAAAATGGTCCTTATGAAGGGTAAATAGAAATTGGCATATCACGTTGTGGTCTTACGTAGGTAAGAAACGTTCTTGCTAGAAACCTATACAAGCCACGTAAAAACTTGCAACAACAATTAGAGGACGTCTAACTTGTTTTTGCAGCATGTGCCTTGTGATGTGATATGGCCAGAAGATGTGATGAATGATATATGTGATGTATGAGATTGATCATCTTCTTGTAATAGGAATCACGACTTGCATGTCGATGAGTATGACAACCGGCAGGAGCCATAGGAGTTGTCTTTATTTTTTGTATGACCTGCGTGTCATTGAATAACGCCATGTAAATTACTTTACTTTATTGCTAAGCGCGTTAGCCATAAAAGTAGAAGTAATCGTTGGCGTGACAACTTCATGAAGACACAATGATGGAGATCATGGTTGTAAGGGCATATTTATCCCTAAGATGTTTTGGTGATTGATGACAATGCTTTTGCGGACTAATCATGTGCGTTGAGTGTTTTTCAGAGATTCATCCTTTTGGCACGAGACGATTTCCTCCCCTCGGAGCTTAAAGTGAAGACGGTGTAGTCCTTTCAGATTAGTTTGGTGGACTCGTTTCATAGGGATCACCGTACTATCAAGAGGGGGTCCGTTTTGGAAAGGCTAGGGCGGAATCATCACGTACACTTCATTTGCCCCTCCCTCCGAGCCTTTCCGTTTCGATGATGGGCTTGGTTCTCCTCTCTTTGTGCCCTCTCTGGTCCCAGCGGTAGTACCGCGGGCTAGAGCGGTAGTACCGCTTGGGTGCTACAAGCGGTAGTACCGCTCTGGAGCGGTAGTACCGCCCAGAGCAGTAGTACCGCTAGTAGCCCCATGTGTGTACTATCTCTGGTCCCAGCGGTAGTACCGCGGGACGGAGCGGTAGTACCGCTTGGGTGCCACAAGCGGTAGTACCGCTCTGGGCGCGGTAGTATCGCTCCAGAGCAGTAGTACCGCTAGTGGCCCCAAGCCGTAGTACCGCGGTGGTCTCGTGCTAGTACCGCCTCGATTCGAGGGCTCCTTTTTCGTGTCGGGTTTTACGGTACTGGCCGCGGCTGTGGGGGGCCGTAGTACCGCTCCTGTGCGGTAGTACCGCCCTCCCTCCGCGGTAGTACCGCTGTGGGCCAAGCGGTAGTACCGCGCTTTGGAGCGGTACTACCGCTTATAGTGGCAAGCGGTAGTACCGCTGGCACAGCGGTACTACCGCTCTCTTCGGGGCAGAAGGGGGGTAACGGTTGGTTTGTTCCCCCCACTATATAAAGGGGTCTTCTTCCCCAAAGTTGACTCACCTCTTCCCCCAAAAGCTCCATTGTTGCTCCAAGCTCCATTTTCGCCCGATCTCTCTCCCTAGCCAATCAAACTTGTTGATTTGCTCGGGATTGGTTGAGAAGGCCACGATCTACACTTCCACCAAGAGAAATTTGATTCCCCCCACTTATCCCTAGCGGATCTTGTTACTCTTGGGTGTTTGAGCACCCTAGACGGTTGAGGTCACCGCGGAGCCATAGTCCATTGTGGTGAAGCTTTGTGGTGTCGTTGGGAGCCTCCAATTAAGTTGTGGAGATTGCCCCAACCTTGTTTGTAAAGGTCCGGTCGCCGCCTTCAAGGGCACCAATAGTGGAATCACGGCATCTCGCATTGTGTGAGGGCGTGAGGAGAATACGGTGGCCCTTGTGGCTTCTTGGGGAGCATTGTGCCTCCACACCGCTCCAACGGAGACGTACTTCCCCTCAAAAGGAAGGAACTTCGGTAACACATCCTCGTCTTCACCGGCTCCACTCTTGGTTATCTCGTTCCTTTACTTTAGCTAGTTTACTTGTGTTATATCTCTTACTTGCTTGCGTGCTTGTTGTCGTTGCATCATATAGGTTGCTCACTTAGTTGCATATCTAGACAACCTATTTTGATGCAAAGTTTAATTTGGTAAAGAAAAGCTAAAAATTGTTAGTTGCCTATTCACCCCCCCTCTAGTCAACTATATCGATCCTTTCAATTGGTATCAGAGCCTCGTCTCTTTATTAAGGACTTTACCGTCCAAAGAGTATGGTTGACGTCGTAGACGGTGCGGAGGAGCACTCCGGTGAGAATCCAGTCTCGTCTACGGGAGATGGGGGAACCGCGGTCTCTCGTGAGGAATTCAATGTGGCGTTGGACACATTGAAAACCTCCATGACGACCAAGGTCGAAAGCATGTTGAATAAATTCTTAGAAGGGCTTAAACTTACCACCGCACCGTTGAAAGTGGGTGATCCCGCTAACAAGGTGACGGATGCTACCTCCGACAAGGGGGAAGCTTCGAGCGAGAAGGCTCCTTGTTCTAGTGATAAAAATGGGACCGGCATCTTTGCCCATGTGGAACCTCCACCTGTCTATGGTGGACCGCTCCCTTCCACTCATTTGAATCATGCCGGCCCGGCCCCTAAGATTGAGAAGAATGTAGATTTTGATTCTTGGGTCTATCGTTTTAAGCGTCATTTAAATCATGTGAACACTAACCTTTGGAGAATCATTGAAGAAGGCTTTTATCCGCATGACCGAAGTAACTTCACTCCTAGAGAAGTTGTGGATCATCAATTCAATGAGAATGCTCTCTTCATCATCCAAGAAGCCATCCCACCCGAAGATCTTCCTCATCTCCGGCCTTACACCGTGGCCAAAGATGCGTGGCTCCAAGTTGTTTCCCTTTATCGGGGAAGCGCAAGCATTCAACGCTCCAACTATGAAGTGGTGCAAGATGAAGCCGACGAGTTTGCAATGAAAGAAGATGAAGAACCTCGTGAGCTTTTTCGGAGAGTAACCAAACTCGCGGTCTCGCTCCGAGATCATGGAAGTAAGGACACGGATGACAATTGGATCAAGCGCAAGTTCCTCAAGGCAATGATGCCCTACCACAAAGCCATGTCCTCCGTAATTCGTCAAAGGCCGGACTTTCACACCTTGTCCTCAAGTGAAGTGTTGGATGAGTTTGTGGCTATGAGCATCTTGGACAAGACCGCCGACAATGCGGTTCTTCGCTCTCAAAGAGTTAAGAAGCCCAACCTTGCTCTAAAGGCCAAGGTTAGTATGGAGGAAGAGGATGAAGAGGAAGAAGAGGAGGGCAACCTCGAAGATACGAAGTATGCCTATCATGAACACATGGCTCTTGCTTCAAGGCAATTTTGGAGCAAGAAGAACACGAGGCCAAACTTCAACAAAAGCAACTCAAGTGGCGCAAAGGGCAAGCAACGGATGAGGACTTGCTTCAATTGTGGCAATGTGAGCCACTTTGTTGCGGAGTGCCCTTACGAGAAGAGGGAAGACAATGGTGGCAAGCTCATTAGAAAAGACAAGGCCAAGTCGTTCCCCAACAAGAGCAACTTCACCAAGAAGACTCCTCCCAAGGCGTTGGTGGTTCAAGAAGAGTACAATGAGGATGATGACGATGATGAAGATAGTGAGTCGGTTGCCATGGCCTCCGTTGCCATTGCGAAGACTCCACGGGTGTCTCTCTTCGACTCACCCAATGAGAACATCACCGCCAAGTGCCTCATGGCTAAAGCCACCAATAAGGTAACCTCCAACATCAAAACTACCATCATTAATCATCCTTCTTCGACGGATAGCATTGATGAACATGAGGGGACAAATGTGGAGGAAAATGAGTTTGAGATCTTTATGGGTAAACTCAAGGGTAAATCCAAGAAGCACTTCGTTGCTCTCTTGGAACAACTTGGTGAAGCCAATGACATGATCGAGGCTCACGAAGATACCATCTCTAAGATGGAGGGGCATAGTCGTGACTATGCCGATGAGATTTCGGATCTTTCCAATGCTCTTGACGAAGAGCGTGGTCTTCGTTTGGCTCTTGAGGAGTCATACAACGATGATCATGCTAAGTTAAAGAAAGATCTTGATCATGCTCTTGTTGTGTCTCGTGTGCTAAACTCCGAGAAGGCAAAACTTGGGGTTGATCTTGCTAGACTCAAAGAGGAGTTTGGCATTCTCGACAAGGCTCACAAAGTCTTGAAGGGTGTTCATGCTAGCCTCAAGGAGTCTCATGATCAACTCCAAGTGAAGCTAACAAAGGAGAAAGCCACCTTTCCTCATATGGTGTTAATTGATAATGCAAATGCTACTAACCCGTGTTGTGAGCATGTGCATCTTGTTGAGGAGAATGCTAAGTTGAAGGAGCAACTTGAGAAAGGCCTTGTGTCATGCATACAAGGTGAGAAGAACCTCAACGACCTCTTGAGCAATCAAAAGGAAGTTGTGGCCAAGGAGGGGATTGGGTTCACACCCAATCCCAAGAACAAGAAGAAGAATGACAAGACCAAGCGACCTCCTCCTCTCAAGCAAACTTTTGTGAAGGAGGGAGAGGGTGCTTCCAAGGAGAAGAAGAACAATGCGAAGGGTGGCGGTGTCAAGAAGAGCAATGCCACTCCTTCCAACAAAGCCGGCGACTTTAATCCTTCTTATGTGTTATGCCGTGCTAGTGATGGGCATGTTTATGCCAAATTCGTTGGTTCTCCTCATGAGTACATTGAATGGTCTATTTGGGTTCCTAAGACCCTTGTTGCTAACATCAAAGGACCCATTACAAATGGGTACCTAAAACCAAGCATTGATCTCTTGTAGGTGTTTGCTTCCGGTGGGGGATCATGGTTGCTCGATAGTGGAGCTACAAATCATATGACCGGAAGCAAGGACTTGGTGGTGGACGTGCACAAGATTCCATCTATGCCCACCAATGTCGAGTGGGGTGATGCCTCGTCTTCTAAGGTATTGGGACTCGGCAAAGTTGTCATTTCTCATGATCTCACGATCGAGAAGGTCATGCTAGTTGAGTCCCTTGCATACAATTTACTTTCCGTTCGTCAACTTGCTATCATGGGCTTTGCCACCTTCTTTGATATTGATACCGTGGCCCTCTTGTGGAGCAAGACTCTTAAAGTAGCCTTTGTTGGGCATGTCGAGAACGGTCTCTATGTGATTAACTTTTCGGAGCGACCCACTAAGACCGCGACATGCCTAATGGCTAAAGTTGACGTGGGATGGCTTTGGCATCGCCGTTTAGCCCATGTCAATATGAGATCTTTGCAAAGTCTTCTCAAGGGGGACCATGTCCGTGGACTAACGAACGTTAGTTTTGCCAAAGATCGTGCTTGCAGTGCTTGTATCGAAGGAAAGCTTCATGAGAAGGCTCACCCTCCCACGACTCTTATTTACTCGAAGAGGCCGTTGGAGCTCCTTCATTTGGATCTCTTTGGGCCTCCATCCTTTGATAGTCTTGGGGGTAGAAAGTATTGCTTGGTAATTGTGGATGATTATTCTAGATACACGTGGGTGTATTTCTTCAAGAGGAAGAGTGAGACCCAACAAACAGTCATTGACTTTGCAAATGAAGCCCAACGTCAACACAATGCAAAGATCTTGACAATAAGAAGTGACAACGGCACCGAGTTCAAGAACTACACCTTGGATGAGTTTCTCAGTGATGAGGGGATCAAGCATCAATATTCCGCACCTTACACCCCTCAACAAAATGGTGTTGCGGAGAGGAAGAATCGGACGTTGATGGATGCGGCAAGGACCATGATGGCGGAGTTCAAGTCTCCATACAACTTTTGGGCCGAAGCCATCAACACCGCGTGTCATGCTTCAAATCGGCTCTATCTTCGCAAAGGCTTGAACAAGACTCCATATGAGATCCTCACCGGTAACAAGCCCAACCTCAAGTACTTTCGGGTGTTCGGGTGTAAGTGTTTCATTCTCAAGAAAGGTGTTCGTTTGTCTAAATTTGAGACTAGAGCTCATGAGGGCATATTTGTTGGTTATGCTACAAACTCCCATGCTTACCGTGTTCTCAATAAGTCCACGGGACTTATTGAGGAGACGTGTAACGTGGAGTTTGATGAAAATAACGGCTCCCAAGTGGAGCAAAGTGGTACTTGTGATGTAGGTGATGAAATTCCTCCCCAAGCCATAAGAAGAATGGGTATTGGATATATCCTACCCATTGAGGAACCCCTTGTGGCCGAAGGAGAAGGACAATGCTCCACTCAAGTGGAGCCATCACCAACCCAAGACCCACACGCTTCCGAAGAACAAAGTGAAGGCCCTCAACCTCATGAACAAGATCAAGGGCAAGATCAACCTCAAGATGGTGGTGATCCACCAAATGATGCCCAAGGTCAAGTTCTTCCCCTCGAGCTAGTTCAAGATCAAGAACAAGCTCAAGACGACGCTCAAGATGATCAAGTAACCCCTCCTCACTTCACTTCCGAGGAGGAATTGGAGCGTCGTGCCGCTAAGATCGCTTCCAAGCTCACCACCAAAGGTCATCTCATGGAGAATGTGGTTGGAAGCCTAAGAAAGGGGGTAAGCACTCGTAGACAATTAGCAAACTATTGTGAACATCATGCGTTTGTTTCTTGTGTCGAACCCCAAAAGGTTTATGAAGCGCTTGAGGACCCGGATTGGCTCAACGCCATGCATGAAGAACTCAACAACTTCGAACATAACCAAGTGTGGAAGTTAGTGCCAAGGCCAACCGGGAATCATAATGTCATTGGAACCAAGTGGATATTCAAGAACAAGCAAGACGCTCATGGAATCATTGTTCGCAACAAGGCTCGTTTGGTGGCACAAGGCTACTCCCAAGTCGAGGGTATCGACTACGGTGAAACCTTTGCCCCCGTTGCTCGCCTTGAATCTATTCGTTTGTTGATTGCTTATGCTTCTCATCATAATTTCACTTTGCAACAAATGGATGTGAAGAGTGCTTTTCTTAATGGTCCCATAAATGAGTTGGTATATGTCAAACAACCCCCCGGGTTCGAAGATCCCTATTTCCCCGATCATGTGTATCAACTCCACAAGGCGCTCTATGGCCTTAAACAAGCCCCACGTGCGTGGTATGAGCATCTTACGGAGTTGTTACAAGATCGTGGATTCGAAATCGGGAAAATCGACCCCACTCTTTTTACTAAGAAGGTCAAAGGGGAGTTGTTTGTGTGCCAACTATATGTTGATGATATTATTTTTGGTTCCCCTAACAAAGCTTTCAATGAAGAATTTGCCGCTCTCATGACCTCAAAGTTCAAGATGTCTATGATGGGAGAGTTGAAGTTCTTTCTCGGATTCGAAATCAAACAAAGAAGAGAAGGAACCTTCATCAACCAAGCCAAATACACTCAAGACATGCTAAAGAGATTCAAGCTAAGTGATGTCAAGCCGGCTTCCACTCCAATGCCCACCAAGTGCCAACTTGACATTGATCCCAATGGTAAAGCGGTGGATCAAAAGGTATATCGCTCTATGATTGGATCCTTGCTTTACCTTTGTGCATCTAGACCGGATATCATGTTGAGTGTGGGAATATGTGCACGGTTTCAAGCCGCACCTAAGGAAAGCCACTTTGTGGCGGTCAAGCGAATCTTTCGATATTTGGCTCATACCCCAAACTTTGGCCTATGGTACCCAAGAGGAGCAAACTTCAAGCTTGTAGGTTATTCGGACTCCGATTGGGCGGGAGACAAAGTGGATAGGAAGTCCACTTCCGGAGGGTGCCAATTTCTTGGTTGCTCTTTGGTAAGTTGGTCTTCTAAAAAGCAAAGTTGTGTGTCTCTCTCGTCCACCGAAGCGGAGTATGTGGCGGCCGGAAGTTGTTGTGCACAACTCTTATGGATGAGGCAAACTTTAAAGGATTACGGTGTCATTTGTGACAAAGTGCCTCTTTGGTGTGACAATGAAAGTGCTATCAAGATTTCTCTCAACCCGGTGCAACACTTCAAGACAAAGCATATTGAGATTCGGTATCACTTCATCCGGGATCATATTAGGCGAGGGGAGATCGAGCTCAACTATGTCAACACTCATGATAACCTTGCAGATATTTTCACGAAGCCATTGGATGAAGCAAGATTTCGCGAGTTAAGGCATGAGCTAAATATCATTGATTCGAGCAATGTGGTTTGAACCTTTGCACACCCCTCACATTCATTGTGCTTTCTTGTCTAGGTGTAGGCATGGACGTAGGGGGAGTGTTGTTCTCTCAATGAACTTTCCCTCCCCCCACAATGCATAAACTGATCTCACTCTTTCACATTAGCCATTTTTGATGGTACTTGTGCTTCAAAGACGAGCTTTGGTCATGGGCCCAAGGATAATTCTTCGCGGTGCCATACCAAGTGACTCAAACATAGGTGGCCTCGGCCACCGCCCTCTCGTATAGAGGCGTGTGATTCTTGTTCTCTTGCTAGTGCTCTTGTTGGTCTTCTTGCCGGTGTTTCCCGTCTTTCGTTTTGCACCATATGTGTTGAGTCTGGTTTGAGTTGCGCTGGGCGGTACTACCGTTGTGCAGGAGCGGTACTACCGCTGGAGCGGTACTACCGCTCCACGGAGCGGTACTACCGCTTATACGGCTAAGCGGTACTACCGCCCCTCACCACGGTACTACCGCTGAGGGGCGGGGCCAGGGGGTTAAGTCGTGGGCAGGGGTGGTTTCCTCCACCCCATACCCATTTGCTTCGTCCCCTGGTTCCTCTTCCTCTCTCTCCAGCGCCATCTCGCCGCGGGAAGGCTCCGGCGGCCCTCCGTCTCCGGACCGTTCCTCTCCATTTCCTTCGGTGGAGTCGATCCCCACCTCGTCCTCTTGCCATGGATGCCGGTATTGCCCCCGTTCCTCTTCTCTTCTTGTCTAGTTTTCAGATCTCGCGTTTTAGGGGCAATAGTAGTTGCATCTCTAGATTTTTGGCCAAATCTAGGCTTGAGTAGGTTGGAGAAGGCAACTAGACTCTTTGGATTGATGTTTGGTAGGTTTATTTTTGAATTTGGCATCCCCGGTAGTGCCGGATCTGACCACGGCAGTAGGGATCCGCCGTGCCCCGTCTCGGGCGGTACTACCGCCCATACGGCACGGTACTACCGCTGGAGCGGTACTACCGCTCCACGGAGCGGTACTACCGCTTATGTGGCTAAGCGGTACTACCGCTTAGCAGGCACGGTACTACCGCTGGATGCCCAGTTCCATTGTTTCCTACCACATGTTGATCCATCTTTGTTGTGTTTATTTGGTTTTGATCGTTCCTTCTGGTTGTTTCTTGTGTCCGTGTGTTTGGTTCCAGGTGATGAACATCCTGAGCAGCAAGTCCGCCGTGTCAACCCCGGGCGTTCAACGTCGAAGCGGTACCGCTCATCTGAGACTGCAGGTGGTTCTTCCAGTGCTCCACAGCCGGCAGGGGGTGCTTCCTCAAGTGCTAATCCTCCTCGCAAGAAGAAGATTGCCAGCCGACCGAAGCCAAGTGGCAAGAAAGTGACTGAGATGTCTAGCAAGGAATTCTGGGACAGGCGTCGGCGCAACCCCTATGAGGAAGAACAAGAACCCAATCTTGTCAACCGCCCGTTCTGGAACCGGTTTCAGTATGCCACATACTTTGATGTGATCAAGGCTAAGAAGAATCTCTTTGTCAATGTTCATTCCATCAACACGGATGCTATGGAGAAGGACCTTGAGTACTTTGGTGATGCCCTACAGATGTGCTCTCAGTTGAACATTCTCAGGATCATGCAGTTCAACAAGGACTTTGATGCAGATTTGCTGGCACAGTTCTTTGCCACTGTTCACCTAGGAACTGACGCAGACAGGACTCTGACTTGGATGACAAATGGAAAGGTGCTAGCTGTCAAGTGGCAGGCCTTCATGGGGCTGCTTGAGGTGGAAGATCAAGGGCTCGAGACTCCAGTTGGTTTTCGTCCTCACCAAAATGTCACCTCCACTCACAAGCAAGCCCTCTGGCCCTACTGTACTCGGAAGGTCCACCCTGAGACCAGGAAGGAAACCTATGAGTTGTCTACCTATCTGGACATCCTTCACCGCATCTTCCGCGAGACTCTCTTCCCTCGTATTGGGAATCTGGACATGGTACACTCTTACCTTGTGGACATGCTTCTCTTCTGCCAGCGTGAGAAGGACGCAAACACCGGCGAGTCTCTGGACATCTCTCATGTCATGTGGTCTGAGCTTCTGGCGGCTGTTTCTGAGCGCAAGTGCCCAATTTATGGTCCGTTCATCATGTTGCTTATTGAGAGGGCCTGGAGACATACCTATCCTGAGGAGCAGCTGGAAACTGGAGAGTTGGTCTCTCATGAGATCAAGCGTCTGAGGAAGAAGGATAATTGGGGTAGATCTGGAGCTCCATCTTCTGCTGCTGCCATGGAGACCGAGGACGAGGCTGACGCCGGTGATGATGATGAGGAGTATGTGCCTCCTGGGACAGAGCCTTCTGCAGCAGAGCTCTCTTGGGCAAAGAAGCTCAAACGCAAGATGAAGAAGATGTTCTGCCTGGAGTCTCATGGTCAGTACATGACTCATGTGGCTGAGAAGAAGGCAAGAGGACGTCACAAGGAGCTGATGCGTTAGATGGGTGCGACAGTCACCAGCGGCTCAGAGGGTCAGATTACTGAGGAGGAGGAGTGGATCCAGCAGCACTGTCCGTGGACCGACTCAGATGCCGAGCAGTTTCCGGGCGAGGACGGCAGTGCAGATGATCACGCAGAGTCCTGATGTTCGAGATCCTCATCATGCTCTCACCTGGAGCCGTAGGCTAGCTCTTTGCCCTTTTTTGGTGTCTCGATGCCAAAGGGGGAGAGAGTTTAGGGATTTATTTGCGTCGTTGTGTTGCGAGTGTGTCTCTGCCTTTGTGCTTTCATTATGTGCTACTTTGTGCTTTGCTTGGACCTTGTGCTTTGCTTGGTTTTGTGTTCAGTGAGACTTTAGTTCGAGTCATATGGTGTGAGACATATGCTACCCTATCATTATCATATCTTTTTATCTTTTTGTCTCTAGTCATTTGATATCTCATGAGTTATATGCTTCATTATGTTATATATCCTACTATCTTGTATCTCGTTTAGGTTGTTGGTCTCTAAAATACAGGGGGAGTGTTGATCCTAGTATGTGTGTCGTGCAGTTCAAAGCACTTATCTTGATGGCACACATCTAGGGGGAGCCCGTCTATATTTTAGAGACTTGGGGTTTGCTTATGTCCTTTGTTTTTTCCCAGTTGTGCAAATCCCGTATTGTCATCAATCCACCAAAAAGGGGGAGATTGTAAGGGCATATTTATCCCTAAGATGTTTTGGTGATTGATGACAATGCTTTTGCGGACTAATCATGTGCGTTGAGTGTTTTTCAGAGATTCATCCTTTTGGCACGAGACGATTTCCTCCCCTCGAAGCTTAAAGCGAAGACGGTGTAGTCCTTTCGGATTAGTTTGGTGGACTAGTTTCATAGGGATCACCGTACTATCAAGAGGGGGTCCGTTTTGGAAAGGCTAGGGCGGAATCATCACGTACACTTCATTTGCCCCTCCCTCCGAGCCTTTCCGTTTCGATGATGGGCTTGGTTCTCCTCTCTTTGTGCCCTCTCTGGTCCCAGCGGTAGTACCGCGGGCCAGAGCGGTAGTACCGCTTGGGTGCTACAAGCGGTAGTACCGCTCCGGAGCAGTAGTACCGCCCAGAGCAGTAGTACCGCTAGTAGCCCCATGTGTGTACTATCTCTGGTCCCAGCGGTAGTACCGCGGGACGGAGCGGTAGTACCGCTTGGGTGCCACAAGCGGTAGTACCTCTCTGGGCGGTAGTACCGCTCCAGAGCAGTAGTACCGCTAGTGGCCCCAAGCCGTAGTACCGCGGTGGTCTCGTGCTAGTACCGCCTCGATTCGAGGGCTCCTTTTTCGTGTCGGGTTTTACGGTACTGGCCGCGGCTGTGGGGGGCCGTAGTACCGCTCTTGTGCGGTAGTACCGCCCTCCCTCCGCGGTAGTACCGCGGTGGGCCAAGCGGTAGTACCGCGCTTTGGAGCGGTAGTACCGCTTATAGTGGCAAGCGGTAGTACCGCTGGCACAGCGGTACTACCGCTCTCTTCGGGGCAGAAGGGGGGTAACGGTTGGTTTGTTCCCCCCACTATATAAAGGGGTCTTCTTCCCCAAAGTTGACTACCTCTTCCCCCAAAAGCTCCATTGTTGCTCCAAGCTCCATTTTCGCCCGATCTCTCTCCCTAGCCAATCAAACTTGTTGATTTGCTCAGGATTGGTTGAGAAGGCCACGATCTACACTTCCACCAAGAGAAATTTGATTCCCCCCACTTATCCCTAGCGGATCTTGTTACTCTTGGGTGTTTGAGAACCCTAGACGGTTGAGGTCACCGCGGAGCCATAGTCCATTGTGGTGAAGCTTTGTGGTGTCGTTGGGAGCCTCCAATTAAGTTGTGGAGATTGCCCCAACCTTGTTTGTAAAGGTCCGGTCGCCGCCTTCAAGGGCACCAATAGTGGAATCACGGCATCTCGCATTGTGTGAGGGTGTGAGGAGAATACGGTGGCCCTTGTGGCTTCTTGGGGAGCATTGTGCCTCCACACCGCTCCAACGGAGACGTACTTCCCTTCAAACGGAAGGAACTTCGGTAACACATCCTCGTCTTCACCGGCTGCACTCTTGGTTATCTCGTTCCTTTACCTTAGCTAGTTTACTTGTGTTATATCTCTTGCTTGCTTGCGTGCTTGTTGTCGTTGCATCATATAGGTTGCTCACTTAGTTGCATATCTAGACAACCTATTTTGATGCAAAGTTTAATTTGGTAAAGAAAAGCTAAAAATTGTTAGTTGCCTATTCACCCCCTCTAGTCAACTATATCGGTCCTTTCAATGGTGTCATGCCGGTGACAAAGATGATCATGGTGCCCCGAAGATGGAGATCAAAGGAGCAAAATGATATTGGCCATATCATGTCACTATTTGATTGCATGTGATGTTTATCATGTTATGCATCTTATTTGCTTAGAACGACGGTAGTAAGTAAGATGATCCCTCACTAAAATTTCAAGAGACGTGTTCCCCCTAACTGTGCATCGTTGCGAAGGTTCGTTGTTTCGAAGCACCACGTGATGATCGGGTGTGATAGATTCTAACGTTCGAATACAACGTGTGTTGACGAGCCTAGCATGTACAGACATGGCCTCGGAACACATGCAAAACACTTAGGTTGACTTGACGAGCCTAGCATGTACAGACATGGCCTCGGAACACAAGAGACCGAAAGGTCGAACATGAGTCGTATAGCAGATACGATCAACATGGAGATGTTCACCGATGATGACTAGTCCGTCTCACGTGATGATCGGACACGGCCTAGTTTGACTCGGATCATGTATCACTTAGATGACTAGAGGGATGTCTATCTGAGTGGGAGTTCAATAATCAGATGAACTTCATTATCATGAACATACTCAAAAGGTCTTTGCAAATTATGTCATACGCTTTAGTTCTACTGTTTAAGATATGTTCCTAGAGAAAATTTAGTTGAAAGTTGGTAGTAGCAATTATGCGGACTGGGTCCGTAAACTGAGGATTGTCCTCATTGCTACACAGAAGGCTTATGTCCTTAATGCACCGCTCGGTGTGCTGAACCTCAGCGTCGTCTGTAGATGTTGCGAAACATCTGACATACACGTTTGATGACTACGTGATAGTTCAGTGAGTAATGCTAACGGTTTAGAATTGTGGCACAAGAGACGTTTTTGAAACGTCGCAGAACATATGAGATGTTCCGAAGACTGAAATTGGGATTTCAGACTAGTGCCCACGTCAAGAGGTATGAGACCTCTGACAAATTTCTTAAGCCTGCAGACTAAGGGAGAAAAGCTCAATCGTTGAGCATGTGCTCAGATTGTCTGAGTACCACAATCGCTTGAATCGAGTGGGAGTTAATCTCCCAGATGAGATAGTGATAGTTCTCCATAGTCACTGCCACCAAGCTAGTAGAGCTTCGTGATGAACTATAACATATCAGGGATAGTTATGATGATCCTTGAGCTATTCGCGATGTTTGACACCGCGAGAGTAGAAATCAAGAAGGAGCATCAATTGTTGATGGTTAGTAAAACCACTAGTTTAAGAAGGGCAAGGGCAAAAGGGATACTTCATGAAACAACAAGTCGTTTGCTGCTCTAGTGAAGAATCCCAAGGTTGAACCCAAACCCGAGACTAAGTGCTTCTGTAATGAGAGGAATGGTCACTGAAGCAGTACTACCCTAGATATTTGGTAGATGAGAAGGCAGGCAAGGTCGACAGAAGTATATTAGATATACATTATATGAATGTGTACTTTACTAGTACTCCTAGCAGCACCAGGGTATTAGATACCGGTTCGGTTGCTAAGTGTTAGTAACTCGAAATAAAAGCTGCGGAATAAATGGAGACTAGCTAAAGGTGAGATGACGATGTGTGTTGGAAGTGTTTCCAAGGTTGATGTGATCAAGCGTCGCATGCTCCCACTACCATCGAGATTGGTGTTTGCGTTGAGCATAAACATGATTGGATTATTTTTATCGCAGTACGGTTATTCTTTTAAGGAGAATAATGGTTACTCTGTTTATTTGAATAATACCTTCAATGGTCTTGCACCTAAAATGAATCTCGATCGTAGTGATACACATGTTCATGCCAAAAGTAATGATAGTACCACATACTTGTGGCACTGCTATTTGAGTCATATTGGGATAAAACGCATGAAGAAGCTCCATGTAGATGGATCTTTGGACTCACTCGTTTTTGAAAAGATTGAGACATGCGAACCATGTCTATTGGTATATATGCATGAAGAAACTCCATGCAGATGGATCGTTTGGACTCACTTGTTTTTGAATCACTTGAGACATGCAAATCATACCACATGGGCAAGATGACTGAAAGGCCTCGTTTTCAGTAAGATGGAACAAGAGAGCAACTTGTTGGAAGTAATACATTTTGATGTATGCAGTCCAATGAGTGCTGAGGCATGCAGTGGATATCGTTATGTTCTTACTTCACAGATGATTTGAGTAGATGCTGAGAATATTTACTTGATGAAACACAAGTCTGAATTATTGAAAGGTTCAAGTAATTTCAGAGTGAAGTTGAAGATCGTCGTGACAAGAGGATAAAATGTCTGTGATATGATCATAGAGATAGTATCTGAGTTACGAGTTTGGCACACAATTAAGACATTGTGGAAAGTGTTTCACAATTAATACCGCCTGGAACACCATAGTGTGATGGTGTGTCCGAACATCATAACTGCACCCTATTGGATATGGTGCATACCATGACGTTTCTTATCGAATTACCACTATCGTTTATGGGTTAGGCATTAGAGACAACCGCATTCACTTTAAAAGGGGCACCACGCAATTCCGTTGAGACGACACCGTTTAGAGAAACCTAAGTTGTCGTTTCTTAAAAGTTTGGGGCTGCGATGCTTATGTGAAAAAGTTTCAAGCTGATAAGCTCGAACCCAAAGCGGATAAATGCATCTTCATAGAATACCCAAAAACAGTTGGGTATACCTCCTATTTCAGATCTGGAAGCAAAGGTAATTGCTTCTAGAAACGAGTCCTTTCTCGAGGAAAAGTTTCTCTCGAAAGAATTGAGTGGGAGGATGGTGGAGACTTGATAAGGTTATTGAACCGACACTTCAACTAGTGTGTAGCAGGGCACATGAAGTTGTTCCTGTGGCACCTACACCAATTGAAGTGGAAGCTTATGATAGTGATCATGAAACTTCGGATCAAGTCACTACCAAAACCTCGTAGGACGACGAGGATGCGTGCTACTTCAGAGTAGTACGTGATCCTGTCTTGGAAGTCATGTTGTTGGACAACGATGAACCTATGAGCTATGGAGAAGCGATGGTGGGCCCATATTCCGACAAATGGTTAGAAGCCATCAAATCCGAGATAAATGGATCTTTAAAAGGAAGACGGACATGGACGGTAATGTTACCGTCTATGAAGCTCGACTTGTGGCAAAGAGTATTTTCACAAGTTCAAGGAGTTGACTACGATGCTTAAGTCCATCGGAATCATGTTAGCATTAGCTGCATTTATGAAATCTGGCAGATGGAAGTCAAAACAAGTTTCCTTACCAGTTTTCGTAAGGAAAGGTTGTATGTGATACAATCAGAAAGGTTTTGTCGATCCTAAGGATGCTAAAAGGTATGCTAGCTCCAGCGATCCTTCCATGGATTAGAGCAAGCATCTCGGAGTCAGAATATACGCTTTGATAGAGTGATCAAAGTTTTTGGGTTTATACAAAGTTTGTTAGAAACTTGTATTTACAATAAAGTGAGTGGGAGCGCTACAACATTTCTGATAAGTATATGTGAATGACATATTGTTGATCCGAAATGATGTAATATTTCTGGAAAGCATAAAGGGTTGTTTGAAAGGAGTTTTTCAAAGGAAGACCTGGATAAAGCTGCTTACATATTGGGCATCAAGATCTATAGAGATAGATCAAGACGCCCGATGATACTTTCAAAGAACGCACACCTTGACATGATTTTGAAAGAGTTCAAAATAGATCAGCAAAGAAGGAGTTCTTGGCTGTGTTACAAGGTGTGAGTATTGAGTAAGACTCAAGACCTGACCACAACAGAAGATAGAGAAAGGACGAAGGTCGTCCCCTATGCTTTAGACGTAGGCTCTATAGTATGCTATGCTGTGTACCGCACATGTAGTGTGCCTTGCCATGAGTTGGTCAAGAGGGTACAATAGTGATCCGGGAAAGGATCTCATGACAGCGGTCGAACTTATCCTTAGTACCTAGTGGACTAAGGAATTTTCTCGATTATGGAGGTGAAAGGGAGTTCGTCGTAAAGGGTTACGTCGATGCGAACTTTGACACTAATCCGGATGACTCTGAGTAGTAAACCGGATTCGTATAGTAGAGCAATTATTTGAAATGGCTCCAAATAGCGCGTGGTAGCATCCACAAGATGACATAGATATTCGTAAAGCACACACGGATCTGAAAGGTTCAGACCCGTCGACTAATAACCTCTCTCACAAGCATAACATGATCAAACCAGAACTCATTGAGTGTTAATCACATAGTGATGTGAACTAGATTGTTGACTCTAGTAAACTCTTTGGATGTTGGTCACATGGTGATGTGACCTATGAGTGTTAATCACATGGTGATGTGAACTAGATTATTGACTCTAGTGCAAGTGGGAGACTGTTGGAAATATGCCCTAGAGGCAATAATAAATTGGTTATTATTATATTTCCTTGTTCATGATAATCGTTTATTATCCATGCTAGAATTGTATTGATAGGAAACTCAGATACATGTGTGGATACATAGACAACACCATGTCCCTAGTAAGCCTCTAGTTGACTAGCTCGTTGATCAATAGATGGTTACGGTTTCCTGACCATGGACATTGGATGTCGTTGATAACGGGATCACATCATTAGGAGAATGATGTGATGGACAAGACCCAATCCTAAGCCTAGCATAAGATCGTGTAGTTCGTTTGCTCAGAGCTTTTCTAATGTCAAGTATCATTTCCTTAGACCATGAGATTGCGCAACTCCCGGATATCGTAGGAATGCTTTGGGTGTACCAAACGTCACAACGTAACTGGGTGGCTATAAAGGTGCACTACAGGTATCTCCGAAAGTGTCTGTTGGGTTGGCACGAATCGAGACTGGGATTTGTCACTCCGTGTAAACGGAGAGGTATCTCTGGGCCCACTCGGTAGGACATCATCATAATGTGCACAGTGTGACCAAGGAGTTGATCACGGGATGATGTGAGTTACGGAACGAGTAAAGAGACTTGCCGGTAACGAGATTGAACAAGGTATCGGGATACCGACGATCGAATCTCGGGCAAGTAACATACCGATAGACAAAGGGAATTGAATACGGGATTGAATGATTCCCCGACATCGTGGTTCATCCGATGAGATCATCGTGGAACATGTGGGAGCCAACATGGGTATCCAGATCCCGCTGTTGGTTATTGACCGGAGAACGTCTCGGTCATGTCTGCATGGTTCCCGAACCCGTAGGGTCTACACACTTAAGGTTCGATGACGCTAGGGTTATAGGGAAAGTTTGTACGTGGTTACCGAATGTTGTTCGGAGTCCCGGATGAGATCCCAGACGTCACGAGGAGTTCCGGAATGGTCCGGAGGTAAAGATTTATATATAGGAAGTATGGTTTTGGCCACCGGAAGTGTTCCGGGCATCACCGGTAGTGTACCGGGACCACCGGAGGGGTCCGGGGGTCCACCGGGAGGGGCCACGGGGCCCCGGAGGCATGCATGGGCCAAGTGTGAGAAGGGACCAGCCCCTAGGTGGGCTGGGGCGCCTCCCCACCAAGGCCCATGCGCCTGGAGAGAAGAGGGGGCAAACCCTAGGGCAGATGGGCCCTAAAGGCCCATGCCTGGTGCGGCTCCCTCTCCCCCCACTTGGCCGCCACCCTAGATGGGTTTTGGGGCTGCCGCACCCCTTGGGGTGGAAACCCTAGAGGGGGCGCAGCCCCCTCCCTCTCCCCTATATATAGTTGAGGTATTGGGGGCTGCAAACACATGAGTTTTCCTCTCCCTGGCGCAGCCCTACCTCCTTCTCCTCCTCTCCCACGGTGCTTGGCGAAGCCCTGCGGGATTGCCACGCTCCTCCACCACCACCACGCCGTCGTGCTGCTGCTGGACGGAGTCTTCCCCAACCTCTCCCTCTCTCCTTGCTGGATCAAGGCGTGGGAGACGTCACCGGGCTGCACGTGTGTTGAACGCGGAGGCACCGTTCTTCAGTGCTTAGATCGGAATCAACCACGATCTGAATCGCTACGAGTACGACTCCTTCATCCGCGTTCTTGCAACGCTTCCGCATCGCGATCTACGAGGGTATGTAGATGCACTCCCCTTCCCCTCGTTGCTAGATTACTCCATAGATTGATCTTGGTGATGCGTAGAAAATTTTGAATTTCTGCTACGTTCCCCAACACTGTAGTGGTCGGGCATTGAGTCTGACTCAACTTCACACCTTGTAATATAGGCAAGAACCTTTCCTTTGACTGATCCATACAAAATCTTATCAAGGTATATGCTTTGTGAAAGTCCAATTAAGCGTCTTGATCTATCTCTATAGATCTTGATGCCTAATATATAAGCAGCTTCACCGAGGTCTTTCATTGAAAAACTCTTATTCAAGTATCCTTTTATTCTATCCAGAAATTCTATATCATTTCCAATCAACAATATGTCATCCACATATAATATTAGAAATGCTACAGATCTCCCACTCACTTTCTTGTAAATACAGGCTTCTCCAAAAGTCTGTATAAAACCATATGCTTTGATCACCTGATCAAAGCGTATATTCCAACTCCGAGAGGCTTGCACCAGTCCATAAATGGATCGCTGGAGCTTGCACACTTTGTTAGCACCTTTAGGATCTACAAAACCTTCTGGTTGCATCATATATGACTCTTCTTTAAGATATCCATTAAGGAATGCAGTTTTGGCATCCATTTGCCAGATTTCATAATCATAAAATGCGGCAATTGCTAACATGATTCGGACAGACTTAAGCATCGCTACGGGTGAAAAGGTCTCATCATAGCCAACTCCTTAAACTTGTCGAAAACCTTTCGCGACAAGTTGAGCTTTGTAGACAGTAACATTACCATCAGTGTCAATCTTCTTCTTGAAGATCCATTTATTCTCTATGGCTTGCCGATCAATGAGCAAGTCCACCAAAGTCCATACTTTGTTCTTATACATGGATCCCATCTCAGATTTCATGGCCTCAAGCCATTTTGCGGAATCTGGGCTCATCATCGCTTCCTCATAGTTCATAGGTTCGTCATGGTCTAGTAACATGACTTCCATAACAGGATTACCGTACCACTCTAGTGCGGAACGTGCTCTGGTTGACCTATGAGGTTCGGTAGTAACTTGATCTGAAGTTTCATGATCATTATCATTAGCTTCCTCACTAATTGGTGTAGGCATCACTGGAACTGATTTCTGTGATGAACTACTTTCCAATTCAAGAGAAGGTTGAAAGAACATGTGGTGCCCCCATGTTTGGTTTTGGTAATTGACGACAATCTCTATGGACTAATGGTTGCCTTGAGTTATATTTGAAGGTTTTGTCCATAGGCTTTTCTTGGAGTACATGTGTTGGTTTCAAGGAGAGTTTGTGTTGACCAAGGTGCTATTAAGGAATTATCCAAAGATTGGTCATGTGAGAGTTGAGCTTATTGCAAGCATGTCTTGAAGAAGAAGATTGTGTGATCATTCATGTTTACCTTCAAGACATCATCCAAATGAAGAGAGTTGGAAAGATTCTAGGTTGATGAAGACTAAGTCAAGAGTGAATCAAGTTGATCAACTCACAAAGCGTAGAAGATGTACCGAGAGGGATCAAGTGATCCCATGGTATGGTAAGCATTGTCCATTGTGCTTTGTGTACTAACCCATGGTCTATGTGAGAGTTCTATGTGGGTTTAGGTACGTGTTCATGGGCTTGCGTCAAGAGGAAGATATCACTCAACCCATGGAGAGGATGACATCAAGTGGTGATCGTCATCAAGATTGTCGTGTGCAAGTTCAAGTGGAGCATCACGAAGAGATAAGTGCTTGAAGCTTGCTGTCCATTGTGGTGACAATGGACTTGTGAAGATGTGCCAAAGAGTGGCTCACCCATAGTGGACTATGGGGGAGTAATCATCTAGTCTTCATCGAGCCAACGCAATCAAGAAAGGTGGTCCAACTTGAGGGAGTCAAGATCGTCATCATATAGCTCAAGTGGACCATGTGCAAGGCAAAGGTTTCCCCTTGATAGGTTTTCTATTTTACAGGTCTCATGGTGGTAGTTGGGAGACCGGGTTATAGGATCGATAGCCGTACTATCAAGGGGGGCTCTCAAGTGAGTAGCTTGATCGTATCGTTCGTCGAGAGCTCAAACCATTGCATCCTTGCATCATGTTTCTTGGTTCTTGTTTGGTTCTCTTTGTGAGTCTTAGAGCGTATGGTCATCTTGATGACAAGCTTGAGTTCATCGAAAATGGAGTTTGCATGCGTCTTCTATGATGTTTTCGATGTTGGAGGTTTTACCGGTCTTATCCGAGGAAGGGTTCTCACCATTTTCTTTTGGGCCTTTTCTCATTTGCTTCTTATTGGTATTTCTATCAAGATTGTGTTAGCCCTTGTCTCTAGCTTTCCAACAAACTTGGTTTCGTCGAATTTGGAGTCCGTTTGCAGAAGTTGTGTCAGTTTTGGTGTTCTGAAAAGGCTGCAGCGGTACTACCGCGGACAGGAGCGGATGTAATTTTTTACTACCGCTCTTGGGAGCGGTACTACCGCTTGGATCAGTACTACCGCGGCTACTTCCGTGGCTACTTCCGCTCGGGACCAAATACTCGTCACAAGTCCAGCGGTGGTAGGCACGGATGTAATTTTTTAGTACCGCTCGCAAGCAGTAGTACCGCTACCCTTAGCAGTAGTACCGCTACCCCTAGCGGAAGTACCGTGAGGTCAAGCGGTACTACCGCTCCGACGGTTCTTCTGGCTTTTTGCCTCCTCGCTGTTGTATTTCAAAGGGCTACTACCGCCCTAGCGGTAGTACCGCTCCTTGGAGCGGTAGTACCGCTCGGTGCGGGCTGTGACCATAACGGTTGGATTTTTTCCCCACCTATAAAAGGGGGTCTTCTTCCCCAATGAACCTTATCCTTTGAGCTCGTGTTCTTCCCCCATTGTTGACCTTCTTCGAGCTTGCTAACTCTCAATCCCTCCAATGATTCTTGCTAGTTCGTGAGGGAAAAGAGAGAGGAGATCTAGATCCACGTTTCCACCAATCACTTTCTCCTCTAAGTGAGGGGAACCCCTTGGATCTAGATCTTGGAGTTCTTCGTGTTCTTCTTTCGTTCTTCCTCTCATTTTCCTCCCTAGCATTAGTTGCTTTGGTGGGATTTGGGAGAGAAGGACTTGGGCACTCCGTGTGCCCTTGCCAGTGCATTTGGTGCATCGGTTTGAGTTCTCCACGGTGATACGTGGAAGTGAAGTTTGAGAAGCTTATTACTCTTGGGTGTTTGGGCACCCTAGAGCTTGTTCCTCTTGGGTGCCTTGGCGCCCTAGATGGTTGGTGGTGTTCGGAGCTCAATCATTGTGGTGTAAAGCTCCGGGCAAGCGTCGGGGTCTCCAATTAGGTTGTGGAGATCGCCCCGAGCAATTTGGCGGGTTTCGGTGACCGCCCCCAAGGGTTGCCAAAGTGTACGGGTTTGGTGACCGCCCCCAAGGGTTGCCATTTGTACGGGTTCGGTGACCGCCCTCAAGGGTCCCTTAGTGGAATCATGGCATCTTGCATTGTGCGAGGGCGTGAGGAGATTACGGTGGCCCTAGTGGCTTCTTGGGGAGCATTGTGCCTCTACACCGCTCCAAACGGAGATTAGCGTCCGCAAGGGTGTGAACTTCGGGATACAGCGTCGTCTCCGCGTGCCTTGGTTATCTCTTACCCGAGCTCTTTACTTATGCACTTTACCTTGTGATAGCCATATTGTTTCTTGTCATATATCTTGCTATCACCTAGTAGTTTATATTGCTTAGCATAAGTTGTTGGTGCACATAGGTGAGCCTAGTTGTTGTAGGTTTTGTGCTTGACAAATTAACCGCTAGGTATATTCCGCATTTGTTCAAGCCTAAACCGTAATTATTTTAAAGCGCCTATTCACCCCCCTCTAGGCGACATCCTCGATCTTTCAAAGCTACAATTACCTCATCAAGTTCTACTTTCCTCCCACTCACTTCTTTCGAGAGAAACTCCTTCTCTAGAAAGGATCCATTCTTAGCAACAAAGATCTTGCCTTCGGATCTGTGATAGAAGGTGTACCCAACAGTCTCTTTTGGGTATCCTATGAAGATGCTCTTCTCCGATTTGGGTTCGAGCTTATCAGGCTGAAGCTTTTTCACATAAGCATCTTAACCCCAAACTTTAAGAAACGACAGCTTAGGTTTCTTGCCAAACCACAGTTCATACGGTGTTGTCTCAACGAATTTAAATGGTGCCCTATTTAAAGTGAATGCAGCTGTCTCTAATGCATAACCCCAAAACGATAGTGATAAATCGTTAAGAGACATCATAGATCGCACCATATCTAATAAAGTACGGTTACGACGTTCGGACACACCATTACGTTGTGGTGTTCCAGGTGGCGTGAGTTGTGAAACTATTCCACATTGTTTTAAATGAAGGCCAAACTCGTAACTCAAATATTCTCCTCCACGATCAGATCGTAGAAACTTTATTTTCTTGTTACGATGATTCTCCACTTCACTCTGAAATTCTTTGAACTTTTCAAATGTTTCAAACTTGTGTTTCATTAAGTAGACATACCCATATATGCTCAAATCATCTGTGAAGGTCAGAAAATAACGATACCCGCCGCGAGCCTCAACACTCACCGGACCGCATACATCGGTATGTATTATTTCCAATAAGTCAGTAGCTCGCTCTGTTGTTCCGGAGAACAGAGTCTTAGTCATCTTGCCCATGAGGCATGGTTCTCAAGCATCAAATGATTCGTAATCAAGTGATTCCAAAAGTCCATCTGCATGGAGTTTCTTCATGCGCTTTACACCAATATGACCTAAATGGCAGTGCCACAAATATGTTGCACTATCATTATCAACTTTGCATCTATTGGCATCAATATTATGAATATGTGTATCACCATGATCGAGATTCAACAAAAATAGACCACTCTTCAAGGGTGCATGACCATAAAAGATATTACTCATATAAATAGAACAACCATTATTCTCTGATTTAAATGAATAACCGTCTCGCATTAAACAAGATCCAGATATAATGTTCATGCTCAACGCTGGCGCCAAATAACAATTATTCAGGTCTAAAACTAATCCCGAAGGTAGATGTAGAAGTAGCATGTCGAGGGCGATCACATTGACCTTGGAACCATTCCCGACGCGCATCGTCACCTCGTCCTTAGCCAATCTTTGTTTAATCCGTAGCCCCTGTTTCGAGTTACAAATATGAGCAACCAAATCGGTATCAAATACCCAGGCACTACTACGAGCATTAGTAAGGTACACATCAATAACATGTATATCAAATATACCTTTGTTCACTTTGCCATCCTTCTTATCCGCCAAATACTTGGGCCAGTTCCGCTTCCAGTGACCAATCCCTTTCCAGTAGAAGCACTCAGTTTCAGGCTTAGGTCCAGACTTGGGCTTCTTCCCGGGAGTGGCAACTTGCTTGCCATTCTTCTTGAAGTTCCCCTTCTTTCCTTTGCCCTCTTTCTTGAAACTAGTGGTCTTGTTAACCATCAACACTTGATGCTCCTTCTTGATTTCTACCTCCGCAGCTTTGAGCATTGCGAACTTTGACGTCCTCTACTTTGTTGTTGCAAGTTTTACGTGGCTGCTACGGGCTTCTAGCAAGAACCGTTCTTACCTACGCATCAAAACCACAACGATTTTTTTGTCAGGTGTGCTGTTTTAACCTTCAACAAGGACCGGCCGTAGTCAAATTCGATTCAACTAAAGTTGGAGAAATAGACACCCGCCAGCCACCTTTATGCAAAACAAGTTGCATGTCTGTCGGTGGAACCGGTCTCATGAACATGGTAATGTAAGGTTGGTCCGGGCCGCTTCATCCAACAATACCGCCTAATCAAAATAAGACGTTGGTGGTAAGCAGTATGACTATGATCGCCCACAACTCTTTGTGTTCTACTCGTGCATATCATCTACGCATAGACCTGGCTCGGATGCCACTGTTGGGGAACGTAGCATGCAATTTCAAAAAAATTCCTACGATCACGCAAGATCTATCTAGGAGATGCATAGCAACGAGAGGGAGAGAGTGTGTCCACGTACCCTCGTAGACCGAAAGCGGAAGCGTTAGTTTAACGCGGTTGATGTAGTCGAACGTCTTCGCGATCCAACCGATCAAGTACCGAACGTACGACACCTCCGAGTTCAGCACACGTTCAGCTCGATGACGTCCCTCGAACTCTTGATCCAGCAGAGGGTCGAGGGAGAGTTTTGTCAGCACGACGGCGTGGTGACGGTGATGGTGATGTGATTCGCGCAGGGCTTCGCCTAAGCACTACGACGCTATGACCGGAGGAGTAAACTGTGGAGGGGGGCACCGCACACGGCTAAGAGAACGATTGATGTGCTTTGGGGTGCCCCCTTCCCCCGTATATAAAGGAAGAGGGGAGGAGGCTGGCCACCAGGGGCGCGCCAAGGAGAGGGGAGTCCTACTAGGACTCCAGTCCTAGTAGGATTCACCCCCTTTTTTCCTTCTTCCGGAGGGGGAAAGAGGGAAAGGAGAGGGAGGAGGGGAAGGAAAGGGGGCGCCGCCCCCTCCCCTAGTCCAATTCGGACTCCCATGGGGGGGGTGCGTCCACCCCTTGTGGGCTGTCTCCTCTCTCCCCTATGGCCCATGAGGCCCATTACTTTCCCGGGGGGGGGGGGGGGTGTCCGGTAACCTCCCGGTACTCTGAAAAATACCCGAAACGATCTGGAACCATTCCGGTGTCCGAATATCATCGTCCAATATATCAATCTTTATCTCTCGACTATTTCGAGACTCCTCGTCATGTCGGTGATCTCATCCGGTACTCCGAACAATCTTCGGTCACCAAAACAGATAACTCATAATACAAATCATCATCAAACGTTAAGCGTGCGGACCCTACGGGTTCGAGAACTATGTAGACATGACCGAGACACCTCTACGTTCAATAACCAATAGCGGAACCTGGATGCTCATATTGGCTCCTACATATTCTACGAAGATCTTTATCGGTCAAACCGCAATGACAATATACGTCATTCCCTTTGTCAAAGGTATGTTACTTGCCCGAGATTCGATCGTCGGTATCATCATACCTAGTTCAATCTCGTTACCGGCAAGTCTCTTTACTCATTCTGTAATGCATCATCCCATAACTAACTCATTAGTTACACTGCTTGCAAGGCTTATTATGATGTGCATTACCGAGAGGGCCCAGAGATACCTCTCCGATACTCGGAGCGACAAATCCTAATCTCGATCTATGGCTGAAGGAAATATGCCCAAGAGGCAATAATAAAGTTGTTATTTATATTTCGTTATATCATGATAAATGTTTATTATTCATGCTAGAATTGTATTGACCGGAAACTTGAAAGATGTGTGGATACATAGACAAAACACCATGTCCCAAGTAAGCCTCTACTAGACTAACTCGTTAATCAAAGATGGTTAAGTTTCCTAGCCATAGACATGTGTTGTCATTTGATGAAACGGGATCACATCATTAGGAGAATGATGTGATGGACAAGACCCATCCGTTAGCTTAGCATAATGATCGTTAAGTTTTATTACTATTGTTTTCTTCATGACTTATACATATTCCTCTAACTATGAGATTATGCAACTCCCGAATTCCGGAGGAACACCTTGTGTGCTATCAAACATCACAACGTATCTGGGTGATTATAAAGATGCTCTACAGGTGTCTCCTAAGGTGTTTGTTGGGTTGGCATAGATCAAGATTAGGATTTGTCACTCTGTGTATCGGAAGGTATCTCTGGGCCCTCTCGGTAATGCACATCACTATAAGCCTTGCAAGCAATGTGACTAATGAGTTAGTTGCGCGATGATGCATTACGGAATGAGTAAAGAGACTTGCCGGTAACGAGATTGAACTAGGTATGAGGATACCCACGATCGAATCTCGGGCAAGTAACATACCGATGACAAAGGGAATGACGTATGTTGTTATGCGGTTTGACCGATAAAGATCTTCGTAGAATATGTAGGAGCCAATATGAGCATCCAGGTTTCGCTATTGGTTATTGACCAGAGATGTGTCTCGGTCATGTCTATATAGTTCTTGA
This sequence comes from Triticum aestivum, assembly GCF_018294505.1. Taxonomy (NCBI): domain Eukaryota; kingdom Viridiplantae; phylum Streptophyta; class Magnoliopsida; order Poales; family Poaceae; genus Triticum; species Triticum aestivum. The sequence continues at coordinate 486,190,933 of NC_057799.1, read as the reverse complement.
ACCCGTAGGGTCCGCACGCTTAACGTTCGGTGACGATTTGTATTATGAGTTATGTGATTTGATGACCGAAGTTTTTTTGAAGTTCCGGATGAGATCACGGACATGACGAGGAGTCTCGAAATGGTCGGGAGGTAAAGATTCATATATTGGAAGGCTATATTCGGACATCGAGTGATTCGGGTATTTTTTGGAGTACCGGGGAGTTACGGGAATTCACCGGCGGAAGTTAATGGGCCTTATTGGGCTTTAGTGGAGAGAGGGAAGAAGGGCCACAAGGTGGCGCGCGCCTTACCCCTGCCCAAACCGAATTGGACAAGGGGTGGATAGCTCCTATTCGGTGAGTTAAGCGCCTGAATAGTTCTCGGGCGCCTGAAGGAGACCTCTAGTGGGCCGGCCCAGCAAACCTTCGCTCGATCGCCTCTCAGGTCTCAGCGAACGAGTCGAGCACCCATTCCTTTAAAAGCAATGTGACTTATGAGTTAGTTGCGCGATGATGCATTACGGAACGAGTAAAGAGACTTGCCGGTAACGAGATTGAACTAGGTATGAGGATACCCATGATCTAATCTCGGGCAAGTAACATACCGATGACAAAGGGAACGACGTATGTTGTTATGCGGTTTGACCGATAAAGATCTTCGTAGAATATGTAGGAGCCAATATGAGCATCCAGGTTCCGCTATTGGTTATTGACTGGAGATGTGTCTCGGTCATGTCTATATAGTTCTTGAACCCGTAGGGTCCACACGCTTAACGTTCGGTGACGATTTGTATTATGAGTTATGTGATTTGATGACCGAAGTTTTTTTGAAGTCCCGGATGAGGTCACGGACATGACGAGGAGTCTCGAAATGGTCGAGAGGTAAAGATTCATATATTGGAAGGCTATATTCGGACATCGAGTGATTCGGGTATTTTTCGGAGTAACGGGGAGTTACGGGAATTCACCGGCGAAAGTGAATGGGCCTTATTGGGCTTTAGTGGAGAGAGGGAAGAAGGGCCACCAGGTGGCGCGCGCCTTACCCCTGCCCAAACCGAATTGGACAAGGGGTGGATAGCTCCTATTCGGTGAGTTAAGCGCCTGAATAGTTCTCGGGCGCCTGAAGGAGACCTCTAGTGGGCCGGCCCAACAAACCTTCGCTCGATCGCCTCTCAGGTCTCAGCGAACGAGTCGAGCACCCATTCCGTTAAAAACTAAAAAGAGATATGCGGGGAGCAGGATTCGAACTCGAGATCTCTTGCTTCACAAAGAGGTGCATGAACTAACAATCTTCGTCTGTTTTGTTTTATTATTCCTCCAACTCGCTAAGCCCCCAGTGTGGGAAGCTTTCCAAAACAATTTTTTTCTTTTTCTCTCTTTTTCTGTAACGGTTTTTTACGCCTTTTTTGTTTCCTTTTTTTGCTGAATACATGCACTTTTCTAAAAAACTAAAGTAAAACTTTTTTAAGAAAAAAGAATGAAGGTTCATTGGTTTTTTAAGTTCATCAAAATTCAAGAAAGTTCATCGAATCTGAAAAAAAGTTCATCGAATTTGAAAAAAGTTCATCGATTATAAGAAAAGTTCATCGAATTAGAGAAAATTTCATCATAATTAGAAAAAGTTCACCGAATCTAAAAAAAGTTCATCGCTTTAAAAAAAATCAGCGGATTTGAAAAGAAAATCATAATTTTTTCTAAAAAAAAGCTCATCAAAATTGAAAAAAAGTTTTTCGAATTTGAAAAAAAGTTCATCGGACTAGGAAAAAGTTCATCGAACTGAAAAAATTTCATCGCATTTGAAAAGGTTCATTGAATTTGAAAAAAGTTCACCAAATTTGAAAAAAAGTTCATCGCGTTTGAAAAAAGTTCATCGCATTTGAAAAAGTTCATCAAACTAAAAAAAGTTCAACGAATTTGAAAAAAGGTTCACCGCGTTTGAAAAAGTTCATCAATTTTGAAAAAAACACCGATTTGAAACGAGTTCACGCATTAAAGAAAAATAAAAAATAAACAGGAAAACAAACAAAGAAAAAGGAGAAAAACAAAACGTAAAAAGGACAGAAGGCGAATATACATAGGAAGAAAAGAACGGAAGTACATATGCACCAACTAGCAGTGGGCCTAGTGGTTAGTGCAGCATCCACGTAGCAATGAGATCGCAGGTTCGAATATCCCGCTTCACGCACCTGCACTTTTTTTATCCTTGGGAAAGGGGAGATGGGTCGGCCCGTTTGTCGCGAATGAAGGGAGGGGGGGTGTGCGCCCAATTGTGGAAACACCTATTCGGGTGCTAAAGGCGCCGAATAGGATCTGGCCCAGGGGCGCGCCCCCCCTTTCCTTCTCCCTCTCCTCCTTTCCTTCTTTCCTACTCCGAAAAGGAAAGGGAATCCTACTAGGACTTGGGAGTCCTAGTAGGACTCCCTACACTTGGCGCGCCCCTAGGGGGCCGACCTCTCTCCCTCCCTCCTTTATATACGTGGGCAGGGGCACCCCAAAGGCACTCCAAGATTTGTCTTAGCCGTGTGCGGTGCCCCCTCCACAGTTACACACCTCGGTCATATCGTCGTAGTGCTGAGGCGAAGCCCTACGACGGTAACTTCATCATCACTGTCACCACGCCGTCGTGCTGGCGGAACTCTCCCTCGTCCTCAACTGGATCAAGAGCTCAAGGGACGTCATCGAGTTGAACGTGTGCTGAACACGGAGGTGCTGTACGTTCGGTACTTGGATCGGTTGGATCATGAAGACGTTCGACTAGATCAACCGCGTTACTAAACGCTTCCGCATTCGGTCCACGAGGGTACGTGGACACACTCTTCCGTCTCGTTGCTATGCATCTCCTAGATTGATCTTGCATGATCGTAGGAATTTTTTTGAATTACTATGTTCCCCAACAGTGGCATCCGAGCCAGGTCTATGCGTAGATGTTATATGCACGAGTAGAACACAATGAGTTGTGGGCGATAATAGTCATACTACTTACCACCAACATTTTACTTTGATTCGGCGGTATTGTTGGATGAAGCGGCCCAGACCGACATTACATGACCGCATTCATGAGACTGGTTCTACCGATGTGCTTCGCACACAGGTGGCTAGCGGGTGTCTGTTTCTCAAACTTTAGTTGAATCGAGTTTGACTACGGCCGGTCCTTGTGGAAGGTTAAAACAGCACACTTGACAAAAAAATCATTGTGGTTTTAATGCGTAGGTAAGAACGGTTCTTGCTAGAAGCCCATAACAGCCACGTAAAACTTGCAACAACAAAGTAGAGGACGTCTAACTTGTTTTTGCAGGGCATGTTGTGATGTGATATGGTCAATACGTGATGAGATATAAATCGTTGTATGAGATGATCATGTTTTGTAACCATTATCGGCAACTGGAAGGAGCCTTATGGTTGTCGCTTTATTGTATGAAATGCAATCGCCATGTAATTGCTTTACTTTATCACTAAGCGGTAGCGATAGTCGTAGACGCAATAGTTGACGAGACGACAACGATGCTACGATGGAGATCAAGGTGTCAAGCCGGTATGGAGATCATGACGGTGCTTTGGAGATGGAGATCAAAGGCACAAGATGATGATGGCCATATCGTGTCACATATTTTGATTGCATATGATGTTTATCTTTTATGCATCTTATTTTGCTTAGTACGGCGATAGCATTATAAGATGACCCCTCACTAAATTTCAAGGAATAAGTGTTCTCCCTGAGTATGCACCGTTGCTACAGTCCGTCATGCCGAGACACCACGTGATGACCGGGTGTGATAAGCTCTACGTTCACATACAACGGGTGCAAGCCAGTTTTGCACGCGCAGAATACTCGGGTTAAACTTGACGAGCCTAGCATATGTAGATATGGCCTCGGAACACTGAGACCGAAAGGTCGAACGTGAATCATATAGTAGATATGATCAACATAGAGATGTTCACCATTGAAGACTACTCCATCTCACGTGATGATCGGACATGGTTTAGTTGATATGGATCACGTTGAAGGAAATATGCCCTAGAGGCAATAATAAAGTTGTTATTTATATTTCCTTATATCACGATAAATGTTTATTATTCATGCTAGAATTGTATTAACCGGAAACTTAATACATGTGTGAATACATAGACAAGCAGAGTGTCCCTAGTATGCCTCTACTTGACTAGCTCGTTAATCAAAGATGGTTAAGTTTCCTAGCCATAGACATGTGTTGTCATTTGATGAACGGGATCACATCATTAGAGAATGATGTGATGGACAAGACCCATCCGTTAGCTTAGCACTATGATCGTTTAGTTTATTGCTATTGCTTTCTTCATGACCTATACATGTTCCGATGACTATGAGATTATGAAACTCCCGAATACCGGAGGAACACTTAGTGTGCTATCAAATGTCACAACATAACTGGGTGATTATAAAGATGCTCTACAGATGTCTCCGATGGTGTTTGTTGAGTTGGCATAGATCGAGATTAGGATTTGTCACTCCGATTGTCGGAGAGGTATCTCTGGGCCCTCTCGGTAATGCACATCACTATAAGCCTTGCAGGCAATGTGACTAATGAGTTAGTTGCGGGATGATGCATTACGGAACGAGTAAAGAGACTTGCTAGTAACGAGATTGAACTAGGTATGATGATACCGACGATCGAATCTCGGGCAAGTAACATACCGATGACAAAGGGAATAACGTATGTTGTTATGCGGTTTGACCGATAAAGATCTTCGTAGAATATGTAGGAGCCAATATGAGCATCCAGGTTCTGCTATTGGTTATTGACCGGAGATGTGTCTCGGTCATGTCTACATAGTTCTCGAACCCGTAGGGTCCGCACGCTTAACGTTCGATGACGATTTGTATTATGAGTTATGTGTTTTGATGACCGAAGTTTGATCGGAGTCTGGGATGAGATCACGGACATGACGAGGAGTCTCGAAATGGTCGAGACATAAGGATTCATACATTGGATGGTTACATTCGGACACCGGAATGGTTCGGGTCGTTTCGGATAAGTTTTGGAGTACCGGGGGTTACCGGAACCCCCTCCGGGAAGCTATTGGGCCTCATGGGCCTTAGTGTAGAAGAGAGAGGGCCGGCCAGGAGGTGGCGCGCGCCCCCTTGCCCCAATCCAAATTTGACAAGGGGAGGGGGCGGCGCCCCCCTCCTTCCTTGTCTCCTCCTCCTCCTTCCCCCCTTCTCCCACTTGGAATAGGAAAGGGGGGCCGAATCCTACTAGGTTTGGAGTCCTAGTAGGACTCCCCCCCATGGCGTGCCTCCCCCCTTGGCCGGCCTCCTCCTCTCCCTCCTTTATATACGTGGGGAGGGGGGCACCCTAGAACACACAAGTTGATCTTTTAGCCATGTGCGGTGCCCCCCTCCACAGTTACACACCTCGGTCATATTGTCATAGTGCTTAGGCGAAGCCCTACGCCGGTAACTTCATCATCACCGTCGCCACGCCGTCGTGCTGAGAAACTCTCCCTTGGCCACAGCTGGATCAAGAGTACGAGGGACGTTATCGAGCTGAACGTGTGCTGAACACGGAGGTGCCGTACGTTCGGTGCTAGGATCGGTCGGATCGTGAAGACGTACGACTACATCAACCACGTTGATAAAACGCTTCCGCTTTCGGTCTACGAGGGTACGTGGACACACTCTCCCCGCTTGTTGCTATGATTCTCCTCGATAGATCTTGCATGATCGTATTAATTTTTTTGAAATTACTGCGTTCCCCAACAGTGGTATCAGAACCAGGTCTATGCGTAGATGTTATATGGATGAGTAGAACACACAGAGTTGTGGGCGATAATAGTCATACTGCTTACCAGCATGTCATACTTCGATTCGGCAGTATTGTTGGATGAAGCGGCCCAGACCGACATTACATGACCGCGTTCATGAGACTGGTTTCTACCGACGTGCTTCGCACACAGGTGGCTAGTGGGTGTCTGTTTCTCCAGCTTTAGTTGAATCGAGCGTGACTACGCCCGGTCCTTGTTGAAGGTTAAAACAGCACACTTGACGAAAAATCGTTGTTGTTTTTGATGCGTAGGTAAGAACGGTTCTTGCTAAGCCCGTAGCAGCCACGTAAAACTTGCAACAACAAAGTAGAGGACGTCTAACTTGTTTTTCCAGGGCTTGCTGTGATGTGATATGGTCAAGACATGATGATATATAAATTGTTGTATGAGATGATCATGTTTTGTAAAAGTTATCGGCAACTGGCAGGAGCCTTATGGTTGTCTCTTTATTGTATGAAATGCAATCGCCATGTAATTGCTTTACTTTATCACTAAGCGGTAGCAATAGTCATAGAAGCAATAGTTGGCGAGACGACAACGATGCTTCGATGGAGATCAAGGTGTCAAGCCGGTGATGATGGTAATGATGACGGTGCTTTGGAGATGGAGATCAAAGGCACAAGATGATGATGGCCATATCATATCACTTATATTGATTGCATGTGATTCTTATCCTTTATGCATCTTATTTTGCTTAGTACGGCGGTTGCATTATAAGATGAACTCTCACTAAATTTCAAGGTACAATTGTTCTCCCTAAGTATGCACCGTTGCTACAGTTCGTCGTGCCGAGACACCACATGATGATCGGGTGTGATAAGCTCTACATTCACATACTACGGGTGAAAGCCAGTTTTGCACACGCAGAATACTCGGGTTAAACTTGACGAGCCTAGCATATGCAGATATGGCCTCGGAACACTGAGACCGAAAGGTCGAGCATGAATCATATAGTAGATATGATCAACATAGTGATGTACACCATTCAAAACTACTCCATCTCACGTGATGATCGGACATGGTTTAGTTGATTTGGATCACGTGATCACTTAGATGATTAGAGGGATGTGTATCTAAGTGGGAGTTCTTAAGTAATATGATTAATTGAACTTTAATTTATCATGAACTTAGTACCTGGTAGTATTTTGCATGTCTATGTTGTTGTAGATCAATGGCCCGTGCTACTGTTCCTTTGAATTTTAATGCGTTCCGAGAGAAAGCTAAGTTGAAAGATGATGGTAGAAACTACATGGGCTAGGTCTGTAACTTGAGGATTATCCTCATTGATGCACAGAAGAATTACGTCCTAGAAGCACCGCTAGGTGCAAGACCCGCTGCAGGAGCAACACCGGACGTTGTGAACGTTTGGCAGCAAAGCTGATGACTACTCGATAGTTCAGTGTGCCATGCTTTACGGCTTAGAACCGGGACTTCAACGACGTTTTGAACATGATGGAGCATATGAGATGTTCCAGGAGTGGAAGTTAATATTTCAAGCAAATGCCCGGATTGAGAGATATGAAGTCCACAATAAGTTCTATAGCTGCAAGATGGAGGAGAATAGTTCTGTCAGTGAACATATACTCAGAACAGAATGTCTGGGTACCACAACCACTTGACTCAACTAGGAGTTAATCTTCCTGATGATAGTGTCATTGACAGAGTTCTTCAATCACTGCCACCAAGCTACAAAAGCTTCGTGATGAACTATAATATGCAAGGGATGAACAAGACAATTCCCGAGCTCTTCGCAATGCTAAAGGCTGCAGAGGTAGAAATCAAGAAGGAGCATCAAGTGTTGATGGTTAACAAGACCACTAGTTTCAAGAAAAAGGGCAAAGGGAAAATGGGGAACTTCAAGAAGAACGGCAAGCAAGTTGTTGCTCAAGTGAAGAAGCCCAAGTCTGGACCTAAGCCTAAGACTGAGTGCTTCTACTACAAAGGGACTGGTCACTGGAAGCGGAACTTCCCCAAGTATTTGGCGGATAAGAAGGATGGCAAAGTGAAAGGTATATTTGATATACATGTTATTGATGTGTACCTTACTATTGCTCGTAATAGCGCCTGGGTATTTGATACTGGTTCTGTTGCTCATATTTGCAACTCGAAACAGGGGCTACGGATTAAGCGAAGATTGGCTAAGGACGAGGTGACGATGCGCGTGGGAAATGGTTCCAAAGTCGATGTGATCGCTGTCGGCATGGTACCTCTACATCTACCTTCGGGATTAGTTTTAGACCTGAATAATTGTTATTTGGTGCCAGCGTTGAGCATGAACATTATATCTGGATCTTGTTTGATGCAAGACGGTTATTCATTTAAATCAGAGAATAATGGTTGTTCTATTTATATGAGTAATATCTTTTATGGTCATGCACCCTTGATGAGTGGTCTATTTTTATTGAATCTCGATAGTAGTGATACACATATTCAAAGTATTGAAGCCAAAAGATATAAGTTTAATAATGGTACTGCAACTTATTTGTGGCACTGCCGTTTAGGTCATATTGGTGTAAAGCGCATGAAGAAACTCCATGCTGATGGGCTTTTGGAATCACTTGATGCTTGCGAACCATGCCTCATGGGCAAGATGACTAAAACTCCGTTCTCCGGAACTATGGAGCGAGCAACAGACTTGTTGGAAATAATACGTACTGATGTATGCGGTCCGATGAGTGTTGAGGCTCACGGCGGGTATCGTTATTTTCTGACCTTCACAGATGATTTGAGCAGATATGGGTATATCTACTTGATGAAACATAAGTCTGAAACATTTGAAAAGTTCAAAGAATTTCAGAGTGAAGTGGAAAATCATCGTACCAAGAAAATAAAGTTTCTACGATCTGATCGTGGAGGTGAATATTATGAGTTTGGTCTTCATTTGAAATAATGTGGAATAGTTTCGCAACTCACGCCACTTGGAACACCACAGCCTAATGGTGTGTCCGAACGTCATAACCGTAGTTTATTAGATATGGTGCGATCTATGATGTCTCTTACTGATTTACCGCTATCGTTTTGGGGTTATGCTTTAGAGACGGCTGCATTCACTTTAAATAGGGCACCATCTAAAACCGTTGAGACGACACCTTATGAATTGTGGTTTGGCAAGAAACCCAAGTTGTCATTTCTTAAAGTTTGGGACTGCGATGCTTATGTGAAAAAGCTTCAACCTGATAAGCTCGAACCCAAATCGGAGAAATGTGTCTTCATAGGATACCCAAAAGGGACTGATGGGTACACCTTCTATAACAGATCCGAAGGCAAGATATTCGTTGCTAAGAATGGATCCTTTCTAGAGAAGGAGTTTCTCTCGAAAGAAGTGAGTGGGAGGAAAGTAGAACTTGATGAGGTAATTGTACTTGCTCCTGAATTGGAAAGTAGTTCATCGCAGAAATCAGTTCCAGTGATTCCTACACCAATTAGTGAGGAAGCTAATGATAGTGATCATGAAACTTCAGATCAAGTTACTACCAAACCTCATAGGTCAACTAGAGTAAGATCCGCACCAGAGTGGTACGGTAATCCTGTTCTGGAAGTCATGTTACTTGACCATGACGAACCTACGAACTATGAGGAAGCGATGATGAGCCCAGATTCCGTGAAATGGCTTGAAGCCATGAAATCTGAGATGGGATCCATGTATGAGAACAAAGTATGGACTTTGGTTGACTTGCCCGATGATCGGTGAGCCATAGAGAATAAATGGATTTTCAAGAAGAAGACTGATGCTGACGGTAATGTTACTGTCTTCAAAGCTCGACTTGTTGCGAAAGGTTTTCGACAAGTTCAAGGAGTTGACTACGATGAGACTTTCTCACCCGTAGCGATTCTTAAGTCTGTCCGAATCATGTTAGCAATTGCCGCATTTTATGATTATGAAATTTGGCAAATGGATGTCAAAACTGCATTCCTGAATGGATTTCTGGAAGAAGAGTTGTATATGATGAAACCAGAAGGTTTTATCAATCCAAAGGATGCTAACAAAGTATGCAAGCTCCAGCGATCCATTTATGGACTGGTGCAAGCCTCTCGGAGTTGGAATGAACGATCAAAGCATATGGTTTTATACAGACTTTTGGAGAATCCTGTATTTACAAGAAAGTGAGTGGGAGCTCTGTAGCATTTCTAATCTTATATGTGGATGACATATTGTTGATTGGAAATGATATAGAATTTCTGGATAGCATAAAGGGATACTTGAATAAGAATTTTTCTATGAAAGACCTCGGTGAAGCTGCTTACATATTGGGCATCAAGATCTATAGAGATAGATCAAGACGCTTAATTGGACTTTCACAAGCACACACCTTGATAAGATTTTGAAGAAGTTCAAAATGGATCAGTCAAAGAAAGGGTTCTGGACTGTATTACAAGGTGTGAAATTGAGTGAGACTCAATGCCTGACCACTGCAGAAGATAGAGAGAAAATGAAAGTCATTCCCTATGCCTCAGCCATAGGTTCTATCATGTATGCAATGCTGTGTACCAGACCTGATGTGTGCCTTGCTATAAGTATAGTAGGGAGGTACCAAAGTAATCCATGAGTGGATCACTTGACAGCGGTCAAGAACATCCTGAAATACCTAAAAAGGACTAAGGATATGTTTCTCGTTTATGGAGGTGACAAAGAGCTCGTCGTAAATGGTTACGTCGATGCAAGCTTTGACACTGATCCGGATGACTCTATGTCACAAACCGGATACATGTTTATATTGAACGGTGGAGCTGTCAGTTGGTGCAGTTCTAAGCAAAGCGTCGTGGCGGGATCTACGTGTGAAGCGGTGTACATAGCTGCTTCGGAAGCAGGAAACACTAGTGCGCGCCGGTCCTAAACAAACGGTTTTTTACCCCTTTCCGCGACGGCATTTGCAACCGTCGCCAAGTGAGTGTGTGCGATACGGTGTCCTTCCCACACGACCCAGAAATCGTCGGGGATAGGCCCTCCTGGGACCCAGGCTGGGGCCTTGTGCGATCGGGCGAGGCATCGAAACCCAATCATTTCCGTAGGTATGTACATCCCACACGGTGAATCCCAGATATCATTTCCATAGGTATGTACATCCCACACGGTGAATCCCAGAAAATCATTTCCGTAGGTATGTACATCACACACGGAGAATCCCAGAAAATCATTTTCGTAGTTATGTACATCCCACACGGTGAATCCCAGAAAAACATTTCCTTCGTATGTATATCACACACAGTCAATCCAAGGAATACATTTCCGTTCTTATGTACATCCCACACAGTCAATCCAGGGAAAACGTTTCCGTTTGGACGTAAATCCCACACAGTTTTATGTGTAGGCTCATGTGTGAAAGGTGTAACTATCACACAGGGTCTTCCTTGGTTAACTGTTTGCTTTTATCAACTATATCACACACGATTTGATGAAGAAAACTGTGTGGCATTGGGCTATCCATCGCAACCGCTTTTACTGCTAGAACCATTTGCAAAGGTCCATGACACATTTAGCAGGTTTATTAGTTTACAATTAATAATTCCAGTATTACGCAAATTCACATTTCATATCGAACAACTGTTTGCCAATTTCATATCAGGCACATAAATATATTATAACATCACAGTACGGTAGCTACATGAAAACATCACAGTACAACATATAGCTAGTTCAACTTCATAAGAACAATATATTCATTTCCCTAATCGAGATCATCCAGGCTCGTCTTATCCACCTCTGCTTTCAGTTCAGTAAGAACCCATTTTGCACGGGCCAACTGGGAAAGTGCCTCCTCCTTCACCAACACCATCTTAGCAAAGTCTTTTTTTAAATCTGAGCTCATTCTCCACCTTCAACTTTTTATCCCGCATCTTGAAATATGCTTCAGCATTGACAAGACTTTCTCTAAGCCTAGTTGTGTTCACTTCCTCATACATGCTCCAGAGCTTCGTTAGGCACATCTTCAAAGACTGTGGCCACTCTTGATCAACCCACTCCAAGTAGAACACTTCCCTTCATCCTATAATATTTAAAACTAGATCATTAACAAGTGTAGGGGAAATGGGTTTATAGCAACATAGAAAATCACCAATGCTTATTTTGAAAAACTGAAGAAACATGTTAATTATGACATATCTTCTCAAAAAGATCAATGTGCAAATGAAATAATTGGTACTGAGACAACAACCAAATTCTGGAACATCAGAAGCTATAATTAACTACAACGACACTACAAGTTCTTACTCATGTACAATAAATAACAAATTGAACATTTTATGAGGAAGGTAAATATAACTGCAACAGCATAGCGACAGTGATTGGATGACAGCAAATTGATACTAGCAGGTGTGTACATGCACACATTTAGTAACATAAAACTAATAGCACTAAGGCCGTCCACTATGTATGCCAAAACCGGTGTAAAGACAACTGTTGCTACATCTCGCACCGGTGCCCTGAACTGGCGAGCCGATGCAGCGAAAAAAAATCAGGGACCCGGACTCCGGAGCACGTAGTTGCTCTGATGCCCAGTTCCTTCGTGCCATAAAGATTTAGTATTTTACTGCTTGGCTGCTCGGATGTGTGGACCAAAGTTGGCTGCACAAACTGCTGAAGCGGTGCCAAATAATTTTCTAATGGCACCACTGATGAGATGGCAACAATTTAAGATACTAGGTACAAACTGTGACACTATCTTAGGATGCGTTTGGTTGAAGGTGTGGTATGAATTGGTTGGGACCGTGATAGTGTCTGAATCACATCTAACAAATGATTTGTAACAACAGAAGAGGGTCTAACCTTCTCTGCACATGCCAGAAACTTCCTCCCAGTGTCCACAGAATCAAACGCAAGTAGCTTCACGCATGGAGATTGATGGTGACAACGAGCAGATAGATCTTCAGCCACCCCGCTCCATTCGTTGCCACTGATGGTCTTAGGGAGCTGCAAGAGGAAGAAACGACTCAAATCGACCTCCGGGTAAAAATCCTTCATTCCAAGTCATAGCCCGAGAGAGAGAAGAGAGGCATACCCGGGTGGTGAAGGAGTAGTCGCCGGAGGAGGAACCGCTGGAGATGTCTTTGAAGAAGACCATGGCTACCCCCGCGGTAGGATGCGAGACGGCGAGAGCGAGGAAGCGGCAATAGCTTAGCAAGGAAGGAAGGAACACTACAAAAAAGACACATCCGTGACATTTTGGGCCGAACGAATTTTTTTTCTGTCATACATATGACACTTCTATGACGATAATTGTGACAAAACCCGGTATCATCATAGATGTGGTGGGCTCCTACTTCTGTGACAAAAAATCATGACAGAAAATGGGCTTTTCGTCCTGGGCGGGCCGGAGATGCAGCTGCATGACATTCTTTGGGCCGTCCATGACGGAAAAAACCATGGTCGAAGCGAGGGCGAGGAAAATTTTGAGGAGTTCCCGGTTACGGTGGGAGGTCGGGGGCCGAGCGATGCGCGTTTCTCTCGTACACGTACGCGCGTGTGTGCGAGGCGTTGGCTCTAACTGAACCCGAGCGATTGCACTGCAGGCTACGCGTTACTGAACCCGAGCGATCGATCGATGGCTGTTAACTGAACCCGATCGAGCGATTCCTTCGCTACTGCTGCTAACTGAAGCCGATCGATGCTGCCTCTGGGATGAATAGTGAGTGTTGGGGGGGGATTGGATGAACAGTGAGCGGTGGCGTTGCCTCTGGATGAACATGACCCCATGGTGTGGTGGAGGGCTGGATGAACAGTAGACGGTGGAGGGGTGCCCGTGGAGGGGTGGTTGAACAGGACCCCGTGGTGTGGAGGGCTGGATGAACAGTAGACGGTGGAGGGGTGCCCGTGGAGGGGTGGTTGAAGAGTAGCCGGTGGAGTAGCGCGCGGTGGAGGCTGGATGAACAGGAGCCCGTGGAGGCTGGAGGAGGTCGACGGCGGAGATGAACAGTATCCCGTGGAGTCCCGTTTTGCGGTACGCCACACCCCTCCCGAGGAACAGGACCCCTATTTCGACCGTAGGAGGTCCGTTTTGTCCGTTTTGCGGTACGCCACACCCCTCCAGATCAACAGGACCCCCGATTCGACCGTAGGAGGTCCGTTTCCTCCATTTTGCGGCACGCCACACCCTTCCCGATCAACAGGACCCCGTTCCGAACGTAGGAGGTCCGTTTCCTCCGTTGTGTGGTACGCCAGGCCTCGTTTCCATCGCCTGTTCCGTCCAAGCCCTCCCGATGAACACGACCACGCATTCCGTTCCGACCTAGCCGGTTGGCTCCCACGCGTTCCGTTGCCTCCCGATGAACACGACACATTCCGTTGCCTCCCCATGAACACGATGCATTCCGTTGCCTCCCCATGAACACGACGACGACGCTGTTTCTCCGTTCCGACCCAGCCATGTACACGAGCCCTGGCCGTACGTATGCGCGAGTAGGCGTTCGAGACCCTGCCCGTATGTACACATACGTGGCCGTATTTTCTTTCTTGCACCCTGGCCGCTGTACGTACGTGTACATGCTACGTGCGCACCTCTACTACGACACGTGCGCGCCTCTACATCCACCAGTATATATGTACGTACACATTCGTGACCAGAATGACAACGCTACGTACGCTTCGACCAGGTGGGTCCCGACTGTCACGCACTTCCTTGCCTGCGAAGATGTAGCTGGTGGGTCCCAGCAGTCAGGGGGCGAATCTTTTTTTGCCCGGACGCACTTCCTTGCGTGCGAAGATGTAGCTGGTGGGTCCCAGCAGTAAGGGGGAAACGTTTTTTTCACGAAATACAGTAGCCCGTCCGGTGGGTCCCAGCTGTCAGGTGGAGGAATCGTTATTTTCCGCGTAATAAGGAGGCACTTCCTTGCTGCGGCCGTGGACCCAGCTGTCAGCCTCTCCACGTACAGTCCACGTCTGATGGAAGTCGTTCCTTGACCACGTTGACCACGCCGCGCCGAGAGCACCAGGGCGGTGGACGACGGCGAGGCCTAGGAAGGGGACGATGGGGAGCCGGGGAAGACGCGGCAGTGGAAGCCCGCGCGGAGAGGAGTACGAGGGTTCACTGGTTCGGCTACGGTGTGAGGCTGCTGTCGCCGCAGGGCCTGGCCAGCGTTGGGAATAGTAGGGGGCGGTGAGGCCTCCGCGACAGCACAGCCGACCACGGGAGGCAGGAGCATGCGGCACGACCGGCGCTGCTTTGGGCGGCTGGAGCAAGAAGACCAGAGGTTGAAGAAGCACTACGGCCGTTGGATGGACATCGTACGGTCACTAGAGCTAGAATAGTTCATATTGACTAAAGTTGACAAAGGCCCCCGTCCCAGTCAACTTAGTAGGCCCACAAGTCAGCCTCCCACCATGGCGGGTCCTAGCTAGCAGGGGGAGTATTCATTTTTTGTGCGTAATAAGGAGGCACTTCCTTGCGTGCGAAGATATAGCTGGTGAGTCTGAGCTGTCAGCGGCGGTAACGTTTTTTTTCACGAAATACATAGGCCCTTTCGGTGGGTCCCTGATGTAAGGGGGAGGAATCATTATTTTGCGCGTAATAAGGAGGCATTTCCTTGCGTGCGGCCGTGGACCCAGCTGTCGGCCTCTCCACGTACAGTCCACTTCAGATGCATGTCGGTCGTTGACCATGTTGACCAGGCCGCGCCGAGAGCACCAGGGCGGTGGACGACGGTGAGGCCTAGGAAGGGAACGACACGGAGGCAGGGAAGACTCGGCAGTTGTTTCCCACGCGGAGGGGAGTACGACTGTACGAGGGTTTACTGGTTCGTTTGCCGTCGCCGGAGAATAACAGCAGGTGTGGGTGAGTAGAGGGATGGCTAGGCCAACGATGGGAGCACGGTGGGGCAGTGAGGCCTGCGCGGCAGCAGAGCCGGCCGCGGGGAGGAGGGAGCAGGCAGTCCCGCCGGCGCTTGTTTGAGCGGCTGGAGTCGGAAAAGCAGAGATTGAAGAAGCACGACGGCCCTTGGATGGCCATCCAACAGTCACTGCTTGTGCGTCAACCTTTTCTTTAGGAAAGCCTCAAATCTGTGGAAAACAGCATATAGCCCATCTGCCATTATTTCTAATAATTTACAGCCCATTTGCTAATTATTAAGTTTTTTTGGAGCCCATATTCTTTTTGTTAGCATTACAGCCCATATTGTGGCCACGGTTAAAAAATTATACGAAATTTTGCATATTTCGGTGCGGTCCGAACTGTTTTTAATCCTCAAATTTCGACTCACATTCAAGTTGATTTTAAAAATAAATGTATATCAATATAAAATCCAACAAATTCTCCACGCATAAAAATTAATGTAATTCAAAATGTTGAAATGAAAAAAAATATTTGAAACTAATTGCTGGTTTGATGAGTTCTAAAAATGGACAACCCATTTCTCATTACTGATGGGCCATTTTCTCGGCCAGCCGAATGAAAGCTCTCCTCGTCTTGAAAGATTGGCACCCCAACAGGCCTGACAAAGCGACTTACTTGGAAAATCACAAAAAAACTGGAGTGTGGCCGTGGACGCAGCTGTCAGCCTCTCCACGTACAGTACTCTTCTGATGGAAGTCGTTCCTTGACCACGTTGACCACGCCGCGTGGAGAGCACCACGGCGGTGGACGACGGCGAGGCCTAGGAAGGGGACGACGCGGAGCCGGGGAAGACGCGGCAGTGGAAGCCCGCGCGGAGAGGAGTACGAGGGATCACTGGTTCGGCTGTGGTGTGAGGCTGCCGTCACCGCAGGGCCTGGCCAGCGGTGGGAATAGTAGGGGCAGTGAGGCCTCCGCGGCAGCACAGCCGGCCACGGGAGGCAGGAGCATGCGGCACGACCGGCGCTGCTTTGGGCGGCTGGAGCAAGAAGACCAGAGGTTGAAGAAGCACTACAGCCGTTGGGTGGACATCGTACGGTCACTTGAGCTAGAATCGTTCATATTGACTAAAGTTGACAAAGGCCCCCGTCCCAGTCAACTTAGTAGGCCCACAAGTCAGCCTCCCACCATGGTGGGTCCCAGCTAGTAGGGGGAGTATTCATTTTTTTGTGCGTAATAAGGAGGCACTTCCTTGCGTGCGAAGATATAGTTGGTGGGTCCGAGCTGTCAGCAGCGGTAACGTTTTTTTCGTGAAATACAGAGGCCCTTTTGGTGGGTCCCTGATGTCAGGTGGAGGAATCATTATTTTGCGCGTAATAAGGAGGCATTTCCTTGCGTGCGGCCGTGGACCCAGCTGTCGGCCTCTCCATGTACAGTCCACTTCAGATGCATGTCGGTCGTTGACCATGTTGACCAGGCCGCGCCGAGAACACCAGGGCGGTGGACGACGGCGAGGCCTAGGAAGGGAACGAGACGGAGGCAGGGAAGACTTGGAAGTTGTTTCCCACGCGGAGGGGAGTACGACTGTACGAGGGTTTACTGGTTCGTCTGCCGTCGCCGGAGAATAACAGCAGGTGTGGGTGAGTAGAGGGATGGCTATTGCAGCGATGGGAGTACGGTGGGGCGGTGAGGCCTTCGCGGCAGCAGAGCCGGCCGCGGGGAGGAGGGAGCAGGCAGTCCCGCCGGCGCTTGTTTGAGCGGCTGGAGCAGGAAGAGCAGAGATTGAAGAAGCACGACGGCCGTTGGATGGCCATCCAACAGTCACTGCTTGTGCGTCAAACTTTTTTAGGAAAGCCTCAAATCTTTGGAAAACAGCATACAACCCATCTGCCATTATTTCTAATAATTTACAGCCCATTTGCTAATTATTAAGGTTTTTTTGGAGCCCATATTCTTTTTGTTAGCATTACAGCCCATATTGTGGCCACGGTTAAAAAATTATACGAAATTTTGCATATTTTGGTGCGGTCCGAACTGTTTTTAATCCCGAAATTTCGACTCACATTCAAAATGATTTTAAAAATAAATTTATATCAATATAAAATCCAACAAATTCTCCACGCATTAAAATTAATGTAATTTAAAATCTCGAAATGAAAAAAAAGATATTTGAAACTAACTGCCGGTTTGATGTGTTTTAAAAATGTGCATCCCATTTCTCATTACTGATGGGCCATTTTCTCGGCCAGCCGAATGAAAGCTCTCCTCGTCTTGAAAGATTTGCAGCCCAACAGGCCTGAAAAAGCGACTTACTTGGCAAATCACAAAAAAACTGGGCTGTGGCCGTGGACCCAGCTGTCAGCCTCTCCACGTACAGTACTCTTCCGATGGAAGTCGTTCCTTGACCACGTTGACCACGCCGCGCGGAGAGCACCACGGCGGTGGACGACGGTGAGACCTAGGAAGGGGACGACGCGGAGCCGGGGAAGACGTGGCAGTGGAAGCCCGCGCGGAGAGGAGTACGAGGGTTCACTGGTTCGGCTGCGGTGTGAGGCTGCCGTCGCTGCAGGGCCTGGCCAGCGGTGGGAATAGTAGGGGCGGTGAGGCCTCCGCGGCAGCACAGCCGACCACGGGGGGCAGGAGCATGCGGCATGACCGGCGCTACTTTGGGCGGCTGGAGCAAGAAGACCAGAGGTTGAAGAAGCACTTCGGCCGTTGGATGGACATCGTACGGTCACTAGAGCTAGAATTATTCATATTGACTAAAGTTGACAAAGGCCCCCGTCCCAGTTAACTTAGTAGGCCCACAAGTCAGCCTCCCACCATGGTGGGTCCCAGCTAGCAAGGGGAGTATTCATTTTTTTGTGCGTAATAAGGAGGCACTTCCTTGCGTGCGAAGATATAGCTGGTGGGTCCGAGCTGCCAGCGGCGGTAACGTTTTTTTCGTGAAATACAGAGGCCCTTTCGGTGAGTCCCTGATGTCAGGTGGAGGAATCATTATTTTGCGCGTAATAAGGAGGCATTTCCTTGCGTGCGGCCGTGGAACCAGCTGTCGGCCTCTCCACGTACAGTCCACTTCAGATGCATGTCGGTCGTTGACCACGTTCACTAGGCCGCGCCGAGAGCACCAGGGCGGTGGACGACGGCGAGGCCTACGAAGGGAACGACACGGAGGCAGGGAAGACTCGGCAGTTGTTTCCCACGCGGAGGGGAGTACGACTGTATGAGGGTTTACTGGTTCGTCTGCCGTCACCGAAGAATAACAACAGGTGTGGGTGAGTAGAGGGATGGCTAGGCCAGCGATGGGAGTACGGTGGGGCGGTGAGGCCTGCGCGGCAGTAGAGCCGGCCGCGGGGAGGAGGGAGCAGGCCTAGACGCAGCAGCCCAAAACCACGTCCAACACTTGCCAAAACTTCGTCCCTCGTTTTCTCTATGTTTCGCACACTCGACATTGTGTGGGCATTTTGACTGTGCATCATATGAAGATGTGCTATGCATGAATGTTGATCAGCATGATGTTAACTGGCTGGTAGTTCCATTTTCGACCATGAATAAAACTTCCAACATGATGTTAACCCTGTTTGAAAAGGCCGTGTTAATATAAATGCTCTGCCTGTGAAATTTGCAGTTTCTTATCTGAAACTGAACTTGCAGTTTCTTATCTGAAACTGAAACTTGCAGTTTCTTCTCTGAGAATCACATTGTCTGCACTTTTATACTCCTATGAAACTACATTTTTTAAGTGCTAAAAATAGATCTCTAGAATTCATAAAATACTTCATATGCTCAATACTGCAAATCTGAAATTCAAAAGACATTCATATATGAAAGTACTCTCAAAATACACAACACAAAACACAATTCACAACCTGCAAATACTGACAACCCTAAGCTCCTCCTGACAATTCACAACCTGCCCGACTATTGGGCGAGGGGGGGGGCAGCCCCCTCCTATTCCTCGGCGGCAGACAGCCGCCCCGTGAGACGATGTGAACGGCGAGGGAGACGATGGTGGGGAAGCGTCGTCGGGCCAACTGCTTTTCTCCTCTTGCAGTTGGGTTCGGTCGACGAAGACTCCACCGGCTCGCTCTGGCAGGACACCCTCACAAACGGCACCCTGTAGATGCTCGATCCTTCAATCTCTGGTGGATGCTCCATCTGGGATGGATACTCCCACCACCGCTCCCTCACAATCGGATTCGGTGAATCTGTTTGCTCCATGGCCCAGAGGAGCAGCTCTATGTACTCCGGCGTGACTCCCTCCGGGAGTATCGCCGCCTTTTCGCTCTGTTGCAGATATTTGGCCATGGATGTCGCCGTCGCCGCTAGTTGGTCCTTGTTGTCAAACCAAGACTGTATCTCCGACATCCTAGCTAGCTTCACAGGGTCGCCGTCTGCGATCCTCACGTATCGGTTGTACTCCTCCATCGATCTACTTCTCCACAGCACCTTCACTCGTCGGCGGTGGTTTTTGAATGGAAGAGGAGAGGAGCAGCGCTGGTTTTGGATTAGAACGGGAGAGGAGCGACACTGGTTTTGGACTGGAACAGGAGAGGAGGGGCGGTGGTTTTGAAAAGGAAGAGGAGAGGAGCAGCGCTGGATTTAGATTGGAACAGGAGAGGAGCGGCGGTGGTTTAAGAGGAGAAGAGCGGAAGAGCGGCGCTGGTCTTGGAAGTATTTTTTTGTTGTTTTGCGTATTTTGGGTCAAAGTTTGACCACGTACCATATTTGACAAGCAAAATGTGAATGCATGTCACCAAAAATTGTATCATTTGGTTCGTATCTGAATGTACTTTCAAATTATATTATTTTTTGCAACGTATAACATATATTTTATGTGCGAAAATCATGGTCAATTATGACCCAGAATAAAAGGGAGACTAGTTAATGTGGGGTCGCTTTCTTAATTGAAGGGTAAATTAATTTTGATTTTGATCCAGTCACAGCGCGCCGGCCCTCTCGTCCAATCCTAAATCGCTGCCGCACGCTCCTCTCCCTCTTCTCCATTGTAAAACCACCTCCTCTCCTCTCCATCATCTCCATTCCAAAATCACCGTCTCGCCTCTCCCTCTTCTGATCTTCTCCATTGCAAAACCACCTCCTCTCCTCTCCATCATCTCCATTCCAAAACCACCGTCTCGCCTCTCCCTCTTTTGATCTTCTCCATTGCAAAACCACCTCCTCTCCTCTCCATCATCTCCATTCCAAAACCACCGTCTCGCCTCTCCCTCTTCTCTATTGCAAGACCACCGTCTCTCCAGGCGTGTCTGTTGGAGTCTGGTCACATGCATGGACGAACTGATCTTCCGTGTCTTGCAGGGATCGTCCAGGCACCAACGTAGTACAACACTTCTCTAGTACTATTGCTCGTCTCCGTCTTCTATTAAGTCACCCGACTTGCGGGGCCGGGGAGTGTGCCTATGGTCGGTTCTCAATTGTCGTCCCACATGTGTGTGCAAACGCAATATGACGTGCGTTCCATTCGGAGAGCAGCGTGCCAGACCGACTGACTGTCTGGGGTGCGACGCGAACGCGACGGGCGTGCTGTATACTCCGTACATGTGTACCGCCATTTTCTAGACGCTTTGCTCCATGGCGCGGGCGCAATCCATGGATACAAAATTAGTATACTGTATACTATTTAAAAGTCGAGGGCGGGGCTTTTCCTGCGCGGTAGGCGGGGCAGTTCCGCCTAGTCGGTTCGACAGAGACGCGAGAAGACGAGGGAGTAGGCTGCTGCAAACGTAGGGCTGTGTGATTTGACAGCAAGTTACTGCTGGACAGGTGGGGCCCCATGATTTGACTTGCCATTATCATTTTAACTGCGGCGCTACGACCGGCGTGAGTCTCCCGATTCCTGACCACCTCCATACAGGTGCCTCTCCCAATGCTCCACCATGTAGTAGAGGCTGGCTCTTGCATGAGAGCCCACTTCTCCACTTTTTCCTTGCCTCTCTTTCCTCCACATATGCAAAAATGCCATGTAAAGCGCACTATTGTACTTACTTTTACTTGCTCCTACAGGTGCTTAAGCTTGCCACATAGGCATAAAGTCTGATGTGGCAAGTTAATCAAGAAGAGAGAGACTAGTTTGTTGACCCAAGGAAGAAACGGTGCTAAGCGCGTGTACCTAGGTGAAAAGACAATTTTGAGTCTATAGCTAATTAAATGAAGCAAACTTAGCAACACCATTTCATTGGAAGAGGTCACTCCTTGGCAAATGCAATAAATACTAGTACTCTCTGTGTCCCATAATATAAGAACATTTTTGGCACTACACTAGTGTCAAAAACGTTCTTATATTATGGGACGGAGGGAGTCCGAAGAAAGAGATAGAGAGGAGTAAAAAAAATTACACTTATAGCCAACCTTATAGCCAACCTTGTTGTAGTACAAGGTTAGAACCATCACCGGCGATGAGTTCGACGTCATCTACACCCGTTCTTCTGCGACGGTGAAAGGATGCCTTTCTCGCTTCAGACGCATGTTCGAAGACTCAGATGATGAGTGGGTCGCTGGGCTAGATGTTGAGTACACCACAGTCCTGGGACGAGAGAAGGATCTAAAGGACGAAGAGAGGAAGAAGCCCGCCGTGATCCAGGTTTGCGTGCATGACTTATGCTTGGTCTACCACATATGCCATGCAGACGTTGAGTGCCAGGATTTTAAGGACTTCCTCGAGAGCAACCTAGTCAAATTCATTACTGTAGACTTTGGTAACGACAAAGAAGTCCTGCGTCGGATAGGCCTTGTTGTAGGCAACACCTTCGACCTCCAGAAGAATCGGCTGGTGTCCTCTCGTCAGCCTTCAATGCTGACCCTGGCAGGAGCCATGGTTCATCCTTCGTACGGTAAACTGGAGAAACCTCCATACACGTTTCATCGTCATTCATGGCAGCGGAATGTACTAGATATAGACCACATCCACTACGCTGCAATGGATGGCTACCTTTGCTTCAATATCTACAAGGGTTGGATGAAGAGGAACAGCCAAGTGTGCGGTTCAAGCAAAGAAGTATCGGCCGAGAGGAAGAGGGAGAAGGACAAAGTCAAGGACGTGGACGAGGACTCCGAGTAAGGTGGCAGTGTCGTTGCTCATGGTGGTTCTAATGCAGTGTCTACCGGAATAGTTGCAAAGTATAATTTCAGGCGTGCTTAATTTAATTTGAGGGGTGTGTTGTGCTGAGCCCCCAGCAGAACTATGTTATGTTTCTTCTTGTTACTTTAACTCTTCAGTACGTACATACTAGTATTTCTTACATTTCATCTTTTAGTTGGTATAGTACTACCACTCGTTTCTTCACATTATATACGTATAATATATATGGCCAACATCATATAGCCAGTAGTTTAGTTGTCAAAGAATTTCAGGGTGCTTAGTTTTGTCAAAGAATTCCAGGATGCTTAGAGGGTGCTTGGATCCAAGGGACTTATTTTAGTCTGACTAAAAATAGTCTCTTTAAGAGGCTAAAGTTCCAAGCACCCCTGACTAAAGAGGGGCTAAAACTAGTCTTGAGACTAAATTTTTTTAGTCAGGGGTACCCCTACTAAAATGTGGATTAGTCCTCTCTCTACTCATTTAACTCCTCTCCTTTAACACAGGCGAGTTCTGTATTGGAGGGTTTGGAGGATAATAAATGCTCATTAACTTAATTTTAGCATTTTTAGTATTTGGATCTAAGCATGGGTGAGGCTAGCATGTTTTAGTCCCACTACTTTTAGTCATGGGACTAAAACGTATCCAAGCACCCTCTTAGTTTTATTTGAGGGGTGGGTTGTGCTGGACACCATTATTGTGACTAGCCTTTTTAATAGTACTATATGCATAGTTTGGCGACGAGCGCTCTCTATATGTACCACCTTTTTTTTAATTTCAAGTTTTGCTCCATGGCGCAATCCATCGATACTACTGCTGTACAAAAGTATACATTTTTTAAAAGGCTAGAGGGCGGGGCAGTCTAGCTTGGTCGGTTTCACGAGAGGCGAGGGCCTTTGTGATTTGACGGCTCATTACTGCTGGAAGGCGGGGCCTTGTGATTTGACTGCTCGTATAAATGCGCCGACGACCTGATCGAGGAGGAGCAAAGAACCGTGCGGTATACTCAAGTTTTCCACTGGAGTAGTACTGCGACGGAGGAGCACGAAACACGGCAGCCCAGTGCCATATGGCGATAAAAAATTATCTAATTTGCTAGTCATCTCATTGTTAGAATTGTTCTATTCATTCCCTAAAAAAACATTGTTCTATTCATGCCTCAAAGAGAACGTGACACGTGCGGCGAAACACCCGAAGCAAAAGATGAAACATAGGAGCAAAAGAAGAAGGAAGATTATCACCCCAAATGATCTAATTCGCCGCGGAGTCGTAACTGCTTCTTCATCGCCTCCACGACCTCCATCTCCTTGCGTGTCTCCTCCGCCATCTTCTTCATTCTGTCCATGACGCGGGATTTCTCGATGCGAGCCTTCATCATCTGTTCCACGGCCGCAATACGTACCTTGACAGCAGCCGGGTGCTCGATGCGGAGCTTTGCCAACTCCTCCTTCTGTTCCATGACGAGGGCCTGCAGCATCTTCATCGAGGAACTACTATTCTCATGCAGCTTCTTCCAGCCGGCATTCTTCTCCTTCAATAGGTCGATCTCGTGGTAGAGCTTCGCCTTGTCCTCCTGAAGTCGCAGGATTTCGCCGGTCGCCTTCTTCTCCGAGGCAATGCTCTTCTTCAGCAGCATCACCAAGCCGGCGGTCAACTCCCCCTGCTGATTGAGCTCAGCAGGCATGTCGTCGAGGCTCTCCTTCAGCAACTCCATCAAGCCTTGGATGAACTCCTTCTGCTTATTGAGCTGATCAGGCATGCCGTCGAGGGATAACGACTCTATCTCCACCGACTCGGCATGTTCGCCTCCGCGGCTAGGGCGCTCCTGGGAGCCATCGCCTGCCCGTGAGAGATCTTTCGAGGTCTCTGCGTGGCGGCGAGCCCTCTCTTTTTTTCCGCAGCCTTGGTTGCCGCTCCCTTGTTACGAGTAGTTCTCGACCTAGAGCTCTGCTCACCGGCCATGGCAACGACGGACGAAGAAGAAGCACTTATGAGGAGGAAAGGTAGAGTAATTTTCAGTTAGGTAGTTCCCCTTTTTAGAACCTAAGTACTAGCACTAGTACTAATACCTGCATAGTGGGAACACGTTCAGGTTTGGTACGTACTAGTAGGTGTGAGCAGGCCTTCGAATGTGATGGGAACAAGGTAAAGATTAATTTATGGTTTTGGTTTCGAGGCCCGAAACTGCTCCCGATGAGTTTAGCGAAACATAAATTTCAAGTACTACACTGCTCAAATGCGTAAATATTATGTTACTGTCAAAAATTGGCACAAGAAGGAGACCAATGGAAGTACTATTAGCAACCCACGATTTAACTACTCGCATGCGCGCAGTGGAGTAATAATGTCTTTCTTCCGCCCTCACGTCCACTCAATTTGCATGCGCTGTATTACTTGACCATCAATGAAGTGAACGACTTTACACGCGTCAAATTATCACATGGGGTGGATCTTGGTACAAAATTGCGTCCGCCCGTGTACCCGCGTGTGCGTGCGAGGGAATGAGTGCGTGCGTGGCGTGCGTGCACATCTTTGCTTCGTGCATGTACCGCCAGTATGGCTCAGGGAGGACGAGTACATTCTTCTGGAACCAGCAGCACGTCACTGTGATCAATCCACGCAAGGAGGTCGCGACAATGCCTCCACATGTGCCACGTGGCTTCATGAACTGTAAGAGAGACACTGTGTAGCGTGCCATTGGTATTCTAATTTACGTGTTCTGCACATACTCGAAGTACTAGTAAGGTACATGTGCATTGCACGCATCAGATTTTGCAACCAAATTATGAATAAATACCACACTATAGCATGTAAGCTCTGAGTCATATATGCCTGATGTAGCCCTTCGTTTAATTCTTATAGTTCATCTCACTCAGAATCAATTAGTTTTTATAAAAAAGCTAAGAACGCGGGAATAGGAAAAACATGGGATTATAGTGGAATGTCGTCTTGAATCCTACAGGATTGTACGAGTGTTTGATTGTGCATAGAAAAATGCAGAATTCTTTCAAAGAGGTTTGAGTGGATGGGATGTTTCCTATGAAATCTAGTGCAAATGAATCATATGGAAAAATTCCTATGGTTTACAATCCTACGAATCAAACAACCAAGATAGGAAAAATTCCTAATGATTAGAATCCTCCAAAATTCCTTTGAGAATCCTTTGAATCAAAGAAGCCCTTAATCTATTTTATGATTCATGGAATTGTGCGTTGTAAAGCATAAAGTAAAAACAAATAATGGCAATTCAACTTGAAAAAAAGTTTGGGCAGTTATGATACGGAAGATTCTAGAACAAAAGAGAACCACTGTTGTTTTGAGGTTTGTGCATTATGCTTAAGTTCAACCATGGAGTCTGCTAGATTGTACATGTGGCAAAATCCGGTGGGGGGCTAGAAGATGGTGCGAGGGGCCGAGTGGAGGGAGACTATGAAGGAATGCACAAGTGCGAGATCGATATTTAGAGAGAGGGGGCGAACACGTGCGCTGTTGCGCGCAGTGGCGGAGCCATGAAAAATAAATGAGCTAGGGGGCCAAGCATTGCTAATCCTTTACGAGGAGGGTCAATTCATGAACTTAAACCATTTTTAGCAGCAATTGTCTAATGATCACATTCATATTAGCCTCGATATATAGTGATGTTAGGGGGGAGGGGGCAGGGCCCTTACTGCCCCCTGTCTTCGCCATTGTGCACGCGTCTGAGAGATGAAGCGGAAGGCATGGATGATGAGAGGGGGACGTTGGATATATAATTAATGTGGGTGTATTAGCTATATATGTTAATCCTATATAGAGAGGTATAGATTGATCGATGTGGACGTGGGAAAGAGGGTGAGACCTCACTGGATATATCGATTGATCGGTTTGTGTGGAAAACTATGAAAGACCTAGCTATATACACACATACATAGAGGAACATCGATCGTTGCGCATGCACGCGTGAGAGATAAAGAATGCCCGATATGATGGAGAGGGGGATGTGTGTGGGTGTGTGCCTTCATGGGAGACCGACCTAAAGAAAAAGATTGTATGCGTGCGATGGATAATGCCGACTGGTAGTGTGTGTGCATGCATGCACGAGAGAAAGTTAGTGGTACAATTATAAAGAGAAGACTACTGTGTGGGTGTAAAAGAATAGGTGAGGTCATAATCAATGTAAAGTTGAATTCAAATATTTGAATAAGAGATCCTGATGTTTCAAACCCATGCATGCATGAATATAACGGAGATCTGCGTGGTGTGGTTTGGAAACGAGCATGTTGTAATGTATACACATTGAACAAGGTCAGACTGATTTGAATTTGAGATACCGATGGCAGACATCATTTGGCCACGTCGGATCCGTGCATGGACACACTATTCTAATTGGAGATGATGGGCGGCTTTCGCATCACATATCTATATCTATACCCCTATATATATATTATATTTTATATTTTTTTATATTGTGTGCGGGTAACTTTAACTTTGAAAGATGGTCGTTGGATGAGGCGAATCCGATGGTCCAAAGATGGCAAATTTGAGCACTACTGGCCGTTGGATATCATCTAGATTCCACCAGATTTTGCCACATGTATAATCTAGAATTCTCCATGGTTGAACTTAAGCATAATGCACAAACATCAAAACACAAGCACTTCTTATTTGTTCTAGAATCTTCCGTATCAGAATTGCCCAAATTTTTTTCTACATGATTTGCCATTATTTGTTTTTTACTTTATGTCTTACGACGCACAATTCCATGAATCTTAAAATAGATTAGCTTTCTTATAAAAACTAGATGATTTTGAATGAAATGAACTATAAGAATTAAATGAAAATCTACATCATGCATATATGACTCAAAGCTTGCATGCTATAATGTGGTATTTATTCATAATTTGGTTGCCAAATCTCATGTGTGCAATGCACGTGTACCTTACTCTAGTCTAAATGGTGTTTGTGTGTGTGTTGTGCCTGTTGAGGTGCAAATTGTCTTTTTTTTGGGTACACGTTAAGCTTGTTCTTCCGAAATTTCAAGCTGCGCCTTGTTATGCCAAAAATTCAAGCTAGCGTCTCTGTCTATCGTGCTGCGAAACTCCCGCCTCTTCAACCCGCGCCTTGTTAGCCCGAAATATTTAAGATATATCTTTGTCTCGTTATGCTCCGACAACTCCCTCCATCTCAACCCGCGCCTTGCTATTCCGTAATTACAACGCGCACGAAAACTCCCACCTCCTGTGAAATCCTGACACGCGAAATGCCCGTGGTACCCCTGAACCGAAAGAACTGCCTCAAATCTGTGGGGGTACTTTTATAACTTACCCCACATTTCGGATAAGCGCGTCTCTAAGCCATGGTTCCCCACTGCCATCCCATCTGCCCACCCATTCGTACACCGAGGCCGCGAAAACCCGCGACGAAACCCCACACCCTGCTCCGTCCGCCACCCAGCCGGAGCCTCTTCCCCGATGACGTCGTCCACAGCAACACCTCGACGTCCCTCATCCACCGTACCGGATGAGGATCCGTCGTCGATCTCATCGTCCCGCCAGTTCAGCCACCCCGTCCTCCACCTCCAAGGAGCTGCCCCGACGTTCCCCTCGTCTTTCGCGCCACCTCCATTCCCACACCGCCGTCTTCACTTGCACCACCGGAAGAGCATCATCAGCACTGTTTCCTCGGATGAAGCTGCGGCCTAATCGGCGCCACCAAAGAGGTTGTACACTAATCGCCGCATTTTCTTCTTGATTCGATCTCACGGTGCTGCCGGCGCTCGGTCCCGAGCCGACACGGCGCGGCTCCATCCACGGTGGCGTCGCCGGCCACTTCCTCCATGGCGTCGCTCCCTCGACGGCGACATCCACATCAGTAGGAGCTGCTGCTGCTTTAGCTCTCGCTCGCGCTGCTGCTCTGCTCTTGCTCTCGGTCCCCTGCCTGGTCTGCTCTTGCTATTGCTCTTGCTCGCGCTGCTACTCTCGCTCTTGCTCTTGCTTGCGATGCTGCTCCGATTTAGCTACACTTCAGTTGACTGAATCG